>NW_020651082.1:7502930-7779061 GCF_003573695.1 Papaver somniferum | reverse complement strand
CCCACCCCCGATATTCAGCTTCATCACTGGATCGAGAAATTGTTGCCTTTTCGTTTGGATGACCAAGAAATGAGATTGTCACCAATAATTTTAATTATAAACCTGCTTATACTCCGTATGGTCCTTGTTGAAAACTCAAAAAGAATAAGGGTGATGGAGTTTCACAACTTGAATACTCACGAGTTATAGGAAGTCTGATGTATTTGATGAACTGTACTAGGCCATACATTGCTTATCTTGTGAGTAGGTTAAATAGGTATACTTGTAATCCAGGGAAGGAACATTTTAATGCACTTTTTAGAGTGTTGAGGTATTTGAGATACACTTTGACCTTTTGTTTGAATTATGAAAGGTACCCTGCTGTCCTTGAGGGATTTTGTGATGCAAACTGGATATCAGAATCCGAGGAGTCTAAGTCTACAAGTGGATATGTTTTCATTCTAGCAGGTGGGGATGTTTCTTGTAAGAGTTCCAAACAGACTTGTATAACTCGATCCACCATGGAATCCGAGTTTATTGCGTTGGATAAAGCAAAAGAGGAAGCCGCTTGGCTAAGATGCTTTTTAGAAGAAATTCCTCTCTGGCATAGGCCTGTGCCAGCTATATCTATACATTGTGATAATCAAGTTGCTATAGCTAAGGCTAAAAACAGCTACTATAATGGGAAGTCTATGCATATTCGTAGAAGACAAGATGCCCTAAAATAACTATTCTCAAAAGGCGTTATTTCCATCGAATGGATGAAATCCAAGGAGAATATCGCGGACCCTTTGACGAAAGGTTTGTCCAAGGAGATAGTTAGTAATGCATCGAGGGGGATTGGGCTTAGGCTCATTAAATAAACTTACCATGAAGGATACTCAACCTTGCTGACTGGAGATCCCAAGATCAAGGTTTTGAATGAGACAAATAATTTGTGGTGGGTGAAAGTAAACACTATCAGAGAACTTCATTCTATGTCCCTTCTCTATGGTGTAGATGTGATAGTGTGACTGCATGTGAAGGATGACTTTTAACTAAGTCTTAATGAGTTTTATATTTTCAATTTAAGATTGAAGTGGGGTGTAGAAGTAAACACTCTTGATGGAAATCACCTATTTGAATGTGGAGGTGGGTCGCTTCCTATGAGAATAGAGCTGATTCTCTAGAGCATTATGAGAAACGGGATTTGTCCAGGGCAAAAAACGACACAATTGCACGAACTTAACAGCACCTAGAGAGATATCACGTGTGGTTATTATCGCGTACTACATTAAATGATGGCAGTTCAAGACATCGCATTCACTGTCCATCAAGTAGTTCCGACAATTTCTCACTAAGCAAAGGTTCAAGATCTCATGGACACCTCTTGCCTATAGTGGTATTTCTCGCTTTCCGTTTTCTGATTTTATCGGTATTTCATTCATGTGGGGGATTGTTGGAGAAAATGAATTTTATTGTCTTGGTGGGAATGGATCTTAGGACCTTTGGGTCTCTAAGAGGACTTACTCATTTTGTATGAGTGACTGAAATAGGATCTTTAGTCCCACATTGGGTATAACTAAAGAGGAGATCCACTATATGACTACTCCTTTATGGATAGTTAGTAAAACAATGTGGGTGGAACGGATGGGACGAAAAATACTTTTTCCCACTAAGGTTTGAGCCTCGTGCTCGGGCTCGTTCTTGCGTCGTGGCATAGGTCAACCAAGCCTTACCTTTTTTGGACAAAATTCTTGTGATTTATTTCCTAAACACTTTTGGAATTAAATTATATTTTTCATTTAATGTGGGGGGAGTATGACTTGCAGAGGATTTATTCCTTTCCGTTTTTAATTTTATGTCGACATTACGGGCAGTTAATTGCGTAGCTGTTTTTTTACCGTTTTGGAATAAAAATATATTCTGACTTTATTATTTTGATTCGCTTTTAATGCACATTATTCTCGACTATCTCTCTTTCCCCCTATATAAACTAGACAAGTTCTCCATTCCAATTCGTGTCCAGAAGAAGCTACTATCCTTCTTCTATTCGTCTTTCTCCCTCTGTGTGGTCTTTTAATTGCTGTGCCATTGTTGTTGAGTTCGTAAGAGTGGACAAGTATTGTAGTGCTAACGATACTTGCAACGGGAAGTTTTATCCTGGATACAAATTCACCATAGGGTATAGGCATCACTCATTATTGAGTCGTACCGGAAAACTATCGTGTTAAGGACAACTTGATGATCAAGTGACTCTGTCCTCTGTTTGTTGTTTTCTTAAGTGTATATTTTTTTTTAAGTTTCAGAAATTTGTTTTTTAACATCATTACTTTCAGTGTTTTGTTGTTACAGTTCCAATAATCTTAACACGATAGTTCACCTTTTTCTGTAACAATGGGAAAGAACGATGTTGAGAAGTCTGCAAAGTTTGTTGGGAAAGACTTCAAAGGTGGCAGTCGAAGATGTTATTTTATTTGAGTTATCATGAGTTAGATCAGTATGTTGCTGCTCCGTTTGATGAAGCCATGAATGAAGATGGTGATGAAATTGAGCTTGAAGATTGGAACAGACAGAATTATATGGCAAAAAATCATATCCTAAACTGTTTAGATGATGCTATGTATGATTTTTATAATGCTAAGGATAACTTTACTATTTTTGATTTGTGGGCTGCATTAGATGCAAAATATCAAGCCGAGACTGCATGGGGCAAGAAATTTCTGGTTTCCAAATTCTTGGATTATAAGATGTCGAATGATAAATATGTTGTTGATCAGTTTATAGAGCTTCAACAAATCATTAATGAAATTATTGCTGAAGGTATGGTTGTTGATGAAACTTTTCAAGTGTCTGTTGTGATTGAAAAGTTACCGTCTTCCTTGTACGAATACAAGCGACGGTTGAGGCATGAAACTGGAGAAGTCAGTATGGTTAATTTAGGTAAGAAAATTCAAGTATAAGAACTTTTGTGCACCAAGGACAAGACCGTGTCTTCTGCAAGGGACATGTCAAACAAGGCTCATGTATCTGAACACAAGTCTTCCTATGCTGAAAGAGGTGAGAAGAACAAACACAACTCTAAGCCTAGTTCTCACAAGAAAGGTACTTTTCATAAACCCAAATCTGGCATTAATAAAATTAAGGGCCCATGTTATGCTTGCGGTGTTGATGGTCATATGGAAGTTCATTGTAGAAACTGTAAGGACCTTAATAATAAAAAGAAAAATAATGCTAACTTAGTTGAGAACAAAAAAAACGAGTTTTCTGGTACGGTGTCTGAAGTAAATTTGGTGACCAATGTGAGAGACTGGTGGGTAGAATATGGAGCTACCAAGCATGCTTGTGCAAGCAGAGATATGTTCACCTCCTATCAGAAGGTAGGGGAAGGCGAGAAACTTTATATGGGTAACTCAACTGCATCAGAGGTTGCAGGAAAAGGCAAAGTTGGGTTGAAGCTCACTTCTGGCAAGACTCTCACATTGAATAAAATTCTTCATGTCCCAGACATCTGCAAAAATCTTGTTTCTTGTGGTGTTTTAGATGATAAGGGTTTTAAAATTGTAATTGAATCAGGAAAAGTCATTGTGACTAAGATAAAGAATTATGTAGGGCAGGGTTATAAGACTGAGGGTCTCTATAAGCTTAATGTAAACTCTGCTGTAATGAATAAGAATGATTCTTCTGCTTATTTTTGTGTGTCTTTAAATGTTTGGCATGGTAGACTTGGACATGTTAATTATAAGTCAATGCATAAACTGGCTAATGTAGGCTGCATACCCAAATTTAGTTTGGAAAAGGAACACAAATGTGAAATTTGCGTAGAATCAAAGTATGCTAGAAAACCTTTTAGAAAAAATGTTCAGAGAAATTCTAAATCCTTAGAATTAATTCACTCATACCTAGTTGATATGAAATTGGTTCAAACTAGAGGTGGTAAGAAATAGTTTGTTACTTTTATAGATGACTATACGAGGTATTGTCATATATATTTGCTTAGAGGTAAGGACGACGCTTTCGAAGCGTTTAAGATGTATAAAATAGAAGTTGAAAACCAATTGAATACTACCATTAAAAGAGTAAGGTATGACCGTGGTGGTGAGTACAAAACTCTGATAGGAAATTTTTGTGTAGAACATGACATAATACACGAGGTTACCGCTCCTTATTCACCTCAATCTAATGGTGTAGCTGAACGTAAGAACCGTACCCTTAAGGAGATGATGAATGCCATGTTAATTAGTTCGGGATTACCTTCGAACTTGTGGGGGGAAGCTGTACTCTCAGCTTGCTATATCCTGAATAGAATGCCCTTTAAAGAATTAGACAAAACTCCGTATGAATTATGGAAAGGTAGACAACCGTCTTTTGCATATTTCAAAGTGTGGGGGTGTTTGGCTAAGGTTTCCATCCCTACACCTAAAACAACCAAGATAAGACCCAAAACTGTTGATTGTGTCATCATAGGGTATCCTGAGCATACTCCTGCATATAGATTTATGGTTGTGAGTTCTGAAAATTCTGAAATTGGTGTGAATACTATTATGGAGTCTAGGGATGTTGTGTTTTTTTAAAATGTTTTTCCATTAAAATCTTACTCTCTTAATAGAGGTGTTGATCCCCTAGATATCCCTTCAACCTGTCAGAATTTACCTTTAAAGGAAGATGAAGTAGAGATTGAGCCTAGGAGGAGTAAAAGGGCTAGAACCAAAACCTCCTTTGGATATGACTTCGTAACACTAGCCGAAACTGATCCTCAGACTTATAGAGAAGCCATGAATTCTTCTGAAGCTTCATGGTGGAAAGAGTCCACGATTAGTGAAATGGAGTCCATCAAAGAAAATAATACGTGGGAGCTGGCAAATTTACCTCCAGGGTGTAAAGACATAGGATGTAAATGGTTTTTCAGGAGGAAACGTAAAATAGATGGAACTGTTAAAAAATACAAGGCTAGGTTAGTAGCTAAAGGCTATAAACAAAAGAAAGGTGTAGATTTCTTTGACACCTACTCACTGGTTACGAGAATTACTTCTATTAAGATGTTAATTGCTATATCTGCAGTTCATAAACTAGAGATACATCAAATGGATGTTAAGACAGCTTTTCTAAATGGTGAATTAGATGAAGAAATTTACATGGAATAACCTGAGGGATTTGTAGTGAAAGGTTGTGAAAAGAAAGTTTGTAAACTGAAAAAATCTTTGTATTGATTGAAACAAGCACCTAAAAAATGGCATGAAAAATTTGATCATGTAATGTTTTCTAGTGGTTTTAAAATCAATGAATCTGACAAGTGTGTTTATACTAAACTTGTGAATGATTCCGGTGTAATTGTATACTTGTATGTTGATGATATGCTTATACTTGGTACGAACATGGATGTAATTAATTCCACTAAGAGCATGCGAAATGAGAACTTTGACATGAAAGACTTAGGCCCCGCAGATGTAATCTTAGGGATGAAAATTAGAAGAAATTATAACGGTTATAGTCTTAGTCAATCTCATTATGTTGATTCTGTACTTAGAAAATTCAATCATTTTGATTGTAAACCTTCTTATACTCCGTATGATCCTTGTTGTAGACTCAAAAATAATAAGGGTAATGGAGTTTCACAACTTGAATACTCACGAGTTACAGGAAGTCTGATGTATTAGATGAACTGTACTAGGCCAGTCATTACTTATGATGTGAGTAGGTTAAGTAGGTATACTTGTAATCCAGGGCAGGAACATTGGAATACACTTTTTAGAGTGTTGAGGTATTTGAAATACACTTTGACCTTTTTTTTGAATTATGAAAGGTACCCTGCCGTCCTTGAGGGATTTTGTGATGCAAACTGGATATCAGACTCAGAGGAGTCTAAGTCTACAAGTTGATATGTTTTCATTCTAGCAGGTGGGGCTGTTTCTTGGAAGAGTTCCAAACAGACTTGTATAGCTCGATCCCCATGTAATCCGAGTTTATTGCGTTAGATAAAGCAAGAGAGGAAGCCGCTTGGCTAAGATGCTTTTTAGAAGACATTCCTCTCTAGCATAGGCATATGCCAGCTATATCTATACATTGTGATAATCAAGCTGCTATAGCTAAGGCTAAAAATATCTACTATAATGGGAAGTCTGTACATATTCGTAGAAGACATGATACCCTAAAAGAACTAATCTCAAAAGGCGTTATTTCCATTGAATGGGTGAAATCCAAGGAGAATATCGCGGACCCTTTGGCGAAAGGTTTGTCCAAGGAGATAGTTAGTAATGCATCGAGGGGGATTTGGCTTAGGCTCCTTAAATAAACTTACCATGAAGGATACTCAACCTTGTTGACTGGAGATCCCAAGATCAAGGTTTTGAATGAGACAACTAATTTGTGGTGGGTAAAAGTAAACACTATTAGAGAACTTCATTCTCTGTCCCTTCCCTATGGTGTAGATGTGATAGTGTCACAGCATGTGAAGGATGACTTTTAACTAAGTCTTAATGAGTTTTATAGTTTCAATTTAAGATTGAAGTGGGGTGTAGCAGTAAACACTCTTGATGGAACTCACCTATTTGAATATGGAAGTGGGTCGCTTCCTGTGAGGATAGAGCTGATTCTCTAGAGCATTCTGAGAAACGGGATTTGTCCAGGGCCAAAAAGGACACAACAGTACGAACTTAACAACACCTGTAGAGATATCACGTGTGGTTATTATCGTGGACTACATCAAATGATGGCATTTCAAGACATCGCATTCACTGTTCATCAAGTATTTCCGGCAATTTCTCACTAAGCAAAGGTTCAAGATCTCATGGACACCTCTTGCCTATAGTGGTATTTCTCGCTTTCCGTTTTCTGATTTTATCGGTATTTCATTCATGTGGGGAATTTTTGGATAAAATGAATTTTATTGTCTTGGTGGGAATGGATCTTAGGACCTTTGCGTCTCTAAGAGCACTTACTCATTTTCTATGGGTGAATGAAATAGGATCTTTAGTCCCACATTGGGTATAACTAAAGAGGATATCCACTATATAGGTATTCCTTTATGGATAGTTAGTAAAACAATGTGGGTGGAACGGGTGGGCCGAAAAATAATTTTTCCCAAGGTTTGATCCTAGGGCTCGGACTCGTTCTTGCATCGTGGCATAGGTCAACCAAGACTTACCTTTTTTGGACAAAATTCTTGTGATTTATTTCCTAAACACTTTTGGAATTAAATTAGATTTTTCATTTAATGTGGGGGGCGTTTGAGTTGCAGAGGATTTATTCCTTTTTGTTTTTAATTTTATGTCGACATTATGGGCAGTTAATTGTGTAGCTGTTTTTTTACCGTTTTGGAATAAAAATATATTCTGACTTTATTATTTTGATTCTCTTTTAATGCACATTATTCTCTACTATCTCTCTTCTCCCCTATATAAACCAGACGAGTTCTCCATTCCAATTCGTGTCTATAAGAAGCTACTATCCTTCTTGTATTCGTCTTTCTCCCTCTGTGTGGTCTTTTAATTCCTGTGCCATTGCTGTTGAGTTCGTAAGAGTGGACAAGTATTGTAGTGCTAACGATACTTGCAACGGGCAGTTTTATCATGGATACAACTTCACCATAGGGTATAGGCATTACTCATTATTGAGGCGTACCGGTGAACTATCGTGTTAAGGACAGATTGATGATCAAGTGAGTATGTCCTCTATTTGTTGTTTTCTTAAGTGTCTATTTTTTTTAAGTTTCAGAATTTTTTTCTTAACATCATTACTTTTAGTGGTTTGTTGTCACAGTTCCAACACATCTTTAGTAGTACATCCAGGTATGTAGAATTATATCATCACATAGTCTTATCCATATACTTTGGCCCTTTCCATAGGTGCGCAAGAAGTTGACACTGTCATATGATGGTTAAACTCCCATGGAGAGTTTCCTTTGTTTCATTCGTTATTATAAAACCAAATAATATCCATGAGTATCTCATAGTAATGAGAGAATACTACTAGGAAAGGAAGTAAAATAAAGAGAGAATAATATATAAATAATATCTAATCTATTACACCCCCTTAATCGGAGCGGGAGAAGAGCAGACGCTCAGACTAGCACAGAAACGAGTAAACAGCTGTCGTGGATGGCCCTTGGTAAAAATATCAGCATATTGATTTTCCGAGGGGATGTGCAGTACATGAATATCACAAATATGAACGCGATCACGAAAAAAATGTATATCAATCTCCACATGTTTTGTGCGTTGATGTTGAAAAGGATCACCAGACATAAAGACGTCATTGACGTTATCACAGTATACAATGGTGGAACGTCGTAGAGGTAGATGAAGCTCAAGAAGTAAGTTTCGAAGCCAAGTAGTCTCTGCAACAGCATTAGCCACTCCCCGATATTCAGCTTCAGCACTTGAGCGAGAGATGGTTGCATGACACTTAGAAGACTAGGAAACTAGGTTGTCACCTAGAAAGATGCAGAATCCAGAAGTGGGTCGTTGGGAATCCGGAAACTCAGCCTAATCAGCGTCAGAATAAGCAGTTAATCCAGTGAGTGTAGTAGCAGACATGATCAAGAGTACCCTGAATATAGCGAAGGATCCTCTTAAGGGCCTGCATGTGAGGCCCCCTGTGGTCATGCATAAATAAACATACCTGCTGAACTGCATAAGAAATGTCCGGTCTAGTGAATGTGAGGTACTGAAGAGCTCCGTCCAGGCTTCGGTATAAAGTAGGATCCTCGATTACTGGACCGGATGTTGCACTTAGTTTCGAATTGGTATCAAATGGTGTGGCCACAGGATTACAGTTTGTCATGGATGCACGAGCAATGATGTCCTTCGCGTAAACTGACTGAGACTAGTAGAGGCCTGAAGATGAGCGGTTAACAGAAATACCCAAAAAATGATGCAACGGGCCAAGATCAGTCATGGCAAACTCTCGTTTCATCAATGTAATAAATTTTCCAAGAAGATGATCAGTATTTGCTGTTAAAATGATGTCATCAACGTATAAAAGTAAGTATGCCATCTCGGATCCGGATTGGTAGACGAAGAGAGAGGGATCACATGTACTACCCCGAAAACCACAATTGGTAATGAACTTGGCAAATCGCTGAAACCATGCACGAGGGGCCTGCTTTAGACCATAAAGTGAACGACGAAGTTGACATACATAATCAGGGTGTTCAGGATCAACAAAACCCGGAGGTTGATGCATGTAAACTGTCTCAGTCAAATCCCCGTGGAGAAACGCATTCTTGACATCTAGCTGATTTATAGGACAAGAACGAGACAAGGCAATAGTAAGCAATGTACGAATAGTCGCTGGTTTGACAACCGGAGTAAACGTTTCAAAACAATCAACGCCAATTTGTTGGGACTTACCATTTGCAACTAGGCGTGCCTTGTGACACTGCAAGGAACCGTCAACATGAAATTTGTGGCGAAAAAGCCACATAGAACGGATAACATGTGCATCGCATGGCCGAGGAACAAGTTCCCAAGTATTAGTTTTCAACATGGCAGTGTATTCATCTAGCATGGCTGCATTGCAGTTGGGGTCTCTAAGAGCATAAAGGTGGTAGCGAGGCAACAGGGAGATTTTATATTTGGACTGAACATGAATATTGAGTTTGTGATTGGGGCAAAAAATGCCTCTGGAGGCCCGAGTGACTGGACGAGATGGAGGAGGGATGGGTGGATCCGTATCATTGGGAGGATGGACAACAATGGGAACTGGAGAAACTGACCTAGGGGAGGCAGATGGAATGGAGATTGTAGGCTGTTCATTTGAAGCAGTAGGAGATGGACTAGTAGATGTGGTAGTGGAAGAAGTGGGAGGCACTGTAGGTCTGCGTCTGTGAGGAGGAGTATATGGAATAGGGGAACTGAGGATAGCAGACGAAGGAGATGAGGGATGTGCTGACGAGTAGGCAAGAGTGTCAGCAAAAGAGTGGTGGATAGGTGAGGGAGAGGGTTCTGAGTCTGTATAACCGGTGGGAGTAGGTGTTGCCAAAGGGAAAACCGTTTCGTCAAAGCTTACACGACGAGAGATAATGATTTTATGTGTGGTAAGATCGAGACAACGATAGCCACGATAATTGGAGGGAAAACCAAGAAAGACACATTTGGTAGAGTGAGGAGCAAGTTTGTGAGGTGTGGTGGAGAAAAGGTTGGGATAGCAAAGACATCCAAAAATACGAAGATGATCGTATGTAGGTTGTCGACCATAGAGAGCAAAGACAGGAGATCGAAAATGGAGAATTTTGGTAGGAAGAATGTTATGAAGATAGACCGCCATGTTAAGAGAGTTGGCCCAATATTTGGAGGGAATTGAGGCGTGAGACATAAGAGTACGAGTAATGTCGTTAACTCGACGAATGATACGCTCAGCCTTGCCATTCTTGGAGGAGGTTTGAGGACATGAGAAATGGAAGACAAATCCATTTGTACGACCAGAATTATGAAAAGAAGAGTTATCAAACTCTCGACCTAAATCACACCGAAAGCTTTTGATGTCACGCTCAAATTGAGTTTTAACGAAAGAATGAAATTCCAAGAATTTTGTGTAAACTTGAGATTTGAATTTTAAAGGATAAACCCATAGATAATTAGTGAACTCATCCAATAAAATAAGATAATATCGAAAACCTGTTTCAATATGTGATGGACACGTCCATAAGTCACTGTGAATAATATCAAAAGGTGCAAAAGTATTGGAATTGGACTCAAAAAATGGTAATATAAAATGTTTTTTAACTTGACAAGAATGACACAGTTGAGAACATGAATTTTTATTACACGAAATAAAACTTTTGGTGTGTAAGACATCTAAGATAGCTTTGCCAGGATGACCAAGACGGTTATGCCAAACGTCTGGCGAACAAACAGCAAGAGAGATAGGTTGAGGCAAGAGCGGAGTAGGAGGAGATACGATGGACTTGGTGATAGGATAGAGCTCTCCAGAACTGTCACATCGTAGAATAGTCTTCTTCGAGATCATATCCTTCACAGAGAAACCAGATGGGTCAAACTCAACAGACACATGATTATCAGTAGTAAACTTGCTGATAGACACTAAGCTTTTGATAATGTCAGGTACAACAAGATTAACTTTTAGATGAAGAAGACGAGAGGGAAGATGTATAAACTTGGTACCACTAGACATAACTGGAATATTATTGCCATTGCCAACTAGAATAGAACGAAACTTGCTATAGTTGAAAACGTTATGCAGCGTACCTGGATTTGAAGTGAGATGTGAGGTAGCGCCAGTGTCCATATAAAAATATTCATCAGGATATTGAAGACTCATGGAGCTATATGCCTATGAAATATCATCCGGTTTGAGAAATTCAGTGGTCGGAGTGAAGTAGGCCTGGCCACGACCTAATCCAGGTGACCGTGCACGTTGGGAGCATTGTTGGTGTTGCTGTGGAGAGCGTGGTTGCCAAACATGGGCTGTAGGGTACGGGCATGGAGGCACATGCTAGTAGGGAGACCATCGAGGCTGGTAGTTGGACTGGCGGGAATAGCATGTGTAGCCTGGAGTCTGTTGGGCCGTGTGATGTATGCTGGGAGATGACAGGAGAGGTGGTTGGGCCGTTTGGCTTTGGTTCCAGTTAACGCTGGCCGCTGGGCTTTGGTTCCAGTTAATGCTGCTGCTGGAGGGTGTTCGTGGACCACGTTTGCTGTTGCTGGGAGGATTGGGCCGCTGATGTTGACGCTGCACAGGTGAGGCAGCAGCAGCCAGTGCTTTCTTTGTAGGGTTTAGGGTTTGTTTAGAACGTCGTATCTCTTTCGTTCTCGGTTGAGATCTTGGAGAATCAAAACTAGGCATAGACTGTTGAATGGAAGAGGCAACAATGTTGTATTCCTCCGGAAGGCCATTGACAAGTTGAATAACCAAATACTTGTTATTGATCGGGAAATCGAGATCACTTAATCGGTCGGAGAACGATTTAAGTTTATCACAGTAATCATCAACACCATTACAGTCAGTAAATTTAAGGTTAACAAACTTACTTTCAAGAGTTGCTGCGCGACTGCCTTTGTTGTCTTAAAAGAGCTTCTTAAGGTGATTTCAGATTTCTTTCGCAGTTTTGCCTGATTTGAGAACGGTGAGCATTAGATCTTTGGCCATGGTAGAGAATATCCACTGGCGACAAAGTGCATCTAGCTGGTTTACGGTAGAGGTTTCGAGATCTGTTGGAGTTGTTGATCCGTCAATTAGAAATGCTAGATTATGAGCTTGGAGATGGAGTTCGAAAAGGAAGACCCATGAAGAATATTCATCCTTTTTAATGTCCAGGAGAATGGGTATAAGGGTTTTGATGTTGTTGACAGCAAAGGCTGGATGTAACTTTTTCATTTCACCGGCCATTCTTGAAGAAGAGAAGAAGAAGGATTTGATGGATCGTTTTTAGGATGATACCATGTCAGATGATGGTTAAACTCCCATGGAGAGTTTCCTTTGTTTCATTCGTTATTATAAAACCAAATAATATTCATGAGTATCTCATAGTAATGAGAGAATAATACTAGGAAAGGAAATAACATAAAGAGAGAATAATATCTAAATAATATCTAATCTAACATCTAGTTGACATCGTTAAAACTTAAAAGTCGAGTTTCCGAGTGAACAGATTTCGTAAATGTACAATGTATGTGCATTTCTTCATTCTACTACTTGGAATTCTTTCATGCTCTTGGCTTTATATGCTTCAGCAGCTGGTGAGTTTTACAAAGTAATTGATCAAAAAAAAAAAAAAAAGACTTTTAGTAACTAATCATATTTAACGAGGATAAGTAAGTTTGCATGCAATCTTTTTTAAACGATGATCCAAATAAACTTTTATCAAGATAAAAAAAAAATAGCCTAACCATGCATAGGGCACATGTTAAGTTTAACGAAAGGCTCTGCCTCTTTTAATGCAGTGCAAATAGTGTATCCAAACACCCGCCCTATCAAGTGCATTATAATCTCTATTTCTATCTCTGTTTCTGTTTAGGAAACATAACTAAAAACTTTCATTGACTTCAAATATAGAACTAGATTTGTGTAGTTTATATATTTTTTCCTCAAATTTTTGGAAAAAAAAAAAACTAGGAATTACTGGCTAGTCCAGTTTTTCATGACCCAACTAATGACTAGTCCACTCGTGAAAAACATTTACTCCCTAGTCCAAAAACATGTTTTTGGACTAGATTATTTACTCACTAGTCCAAAAACTTCGTGGAGATTATAAAGTGTATTTTATAAATGCCTAAAACACCCTTCCAGGTCTAATTAGTATCAACACATGTAAATGTTACTAGTAGGATGTTACTACATACTAGTAATATCAATACGGTGATACTACATATTAATATGTACTATACTAGTAGTAACAAAAATATTTTAATAATTTGTTACTAGTAAATTAGGTAACTACTTTACTATATACTAGTTACTACTACTAGCACACTATACTAGTAATATACTAGTATACTAGTATACTAGTGGTAACTAGTACTAGTAGTAACATACTACATATCAATACATAACATACTACATATCAATATATAACATACTACATATCAATATGTAGTATCAATATATAACATACTACATATCAATATGTAGTATCAATACATAACATAACAGTGTTGAACATAACATATTAATATATCAATATGTAGTATCACTATTAATATGTAGTATTAATATATAACATATTACATACTAATGTGTAATATCAATATATAACATATCACTACTAGTACTAGTTACTACTAGTATACTACATACTACATATCTTATTACTACATACTGCATATTGACGATATATAACGTATTAATACTAGTACTAGTTACTACTAGTATACTAGTAACTAGTATACTACATACTACATATGTAGTAACATATGTATTAATATACGTTATGTATTAATATACTAGTATACTAGTATACATATGTATTAATATAAGTGATATTATATGTTAGGGTTAGTAGAGTAAATTTACTCTTTTCTAAAAAAATTTGGACTAAAGGATAAATATGTTTTCCCGTTGGACTAGCCACTAACTCGGATCGGGTTTAGTGGACTAACAGGAAATCCCTCAAAAAAAAGGTCCTAATATGGTTCTAATTCGGGCTTCCATAAAAGTCCCAAGTCTTTAGATGTCGTGGCCTACTATTCTTGTTCCTGGTTTGGTTTCTATAACTCGTCTATGGCCTACGTATAAATATTAATCGTATTCCCTGAATGGGTACTTAAGTTCACATAAACGGGTAATCATATAGAATCTTAAAATCCCTCTTTGATCATCTTAATTAATTTTTCTCCTTTTTCAGAATTATCTTATCAATGGGTAAACATCCATGCATCGCTTGGGCTCCAATTCTATGGGGTAAGTGTCGTGTTTTATTTACGAGAAATAATAAGAAATCCAAGTTATCAAAAGTTGACAATGAATTTGTTCACGAGGGACATCCTATACCTGACCTTCCTTTTCATATCATCACCAACATACTCCTTAGACTTCCCGCAAAGTGCATCTTCCAGTTGAGGCACCATACTAGATCAACCGACTTGTTATATGATTTAACCACGGATCCGTAATTTATGCGCGCACACCTAGACCAAGCCCGAGCTACTCCAACCATTGTTGTGCGATCTCGTTCGCAACCCATTGACAATTGCATAGAGCTTTTTCTTTTTGAAGAAAAAGCTGAGTACGTTGAGGCTACAAGCTTCAATCTTAGTTCATATGGCGAGGAACGCCCAACTATTCTCTGGGGTTCATATGATGGGTTTCTTTTATTCACAAGCCAAGCCTGGCATTTATGGCAATTTTGTATTTGGAACCCGATCGCAAAAGAACAACTAACCGTCACTTCGCCAAGTCGTCTTTTATCTGTCTGTGGATTCTACTTCCATCCATGTAAAAAGGAGTACGAAATGGTTGTATGTCGCTATGCTGCACGAAAATTCGACTTTTAGATTCTTAATTTAAGAACTAAGCATAGAAGAAGTGTTGGTAGATGCTCTTACCCTCCAAGTAAAAAAAGACCACCTGTATTTATCAACAGGACGATTTACTGGATGGTGGATTCTTTAGTGTATGGCTCAGCTTCTCTAAGGATGTGACAGTCCTGTTTAATCTTTTGATGGGTTCATCTTATCATTCTTTTGATGGATGCCATATTTTGGATGTTTATATTTTTGTACTTCAGTTAGAGGATTGGTGGTTGTTATCTATTAATTCTATTTCACCCCCATAATGTGTTTCTTCATCATTTTTTCTTTTCTCGTGCACCTTTACATTTCTTTTCTAGTTTAATTAGCATTCAGTGTTGTAAACCTTAGCATTTTTCTTACCTATATTATAGGGAGTTGGCATACTTTCTAAAGATGAGCCTGTTAGGGATCCAAGTAACACAATATTATTCAAGAATCCATTTTTAGATGGACTGCTTGAAAATTAATTTTACCGCTTCTCGGATAGATAAAAGAGTTTATGTTGGTTTTATATTAATTTTGCATTGATCAACTAGGAACTGTTGCAGGAGGAAAGTCAAGATAAAAGACTTTCTATAAGAAGCTGAAGTGTATTACAATTTACGAAAGAGGATCTGGATCGTCTATTCCCTAAATTCCATATTCTTCTATTTCACCCAATCTCCATTCGACACGTTTCTATGTTTTTAACTAACAAAACTTTCGGTTTTGCAAAGTATATTGTTGACTAATTTAACGATTTTCTGAAGAGAAAAAAAAGGAAACAATGTAGATTTTCCTTATATCATTTTTCTACCACTAGCATACTCTCTAATATTATCGTCTTTTTTGCAGCCCATCAATTATTTATTTTTTGTTTCTGTTCATTGAGCATCAGCAGGTAACATTTCTTGCCTATAATTTTTTTGTATAATTCTTTGTTTGTATAGAATTATATTCATCATTTGTAAATGAAAAGTATAATTAATTTTTGGAATCCGGTTAAATACATTTGATTTGTATAAACTTGAAGACAATCTCTACAAAATTATATTATCTTACCTAATCTCAGTTTTTTCATTTTTATTTTTTATACACAGTCTATGAAGATGAATATGTAAAATTGGATCACACATAGGTCGTAGATTGGATTTTGACAGCAGTATAAATCTAAAGTTTCCTACACAAGAGAAATCCTATGATGAAATGACTAGTCCTGTAAATTTTATTGACCATATCAATCTAGTTCACTCTAAAATTCGTAAGGAACAAGTGCCAATAATCGGGATGGAATTTGAAACTGAAGAGGAAACCAACTACAGAGAGAAGACTGCAGAAACTAATGTATTATAACATCGACGTTATGTGATATTAACATCCCAAGAACCAAACTCAGATATGATATGATTTTTAATAAGTGAGCAATCTTCTAGACATTTATGTTTGGTAATTGTGTTTGAGCCTGGAAAAGTCCACCCTTTGCATGATTTGAGCTTTTGTCTGATGTAATCATAATTTGGTATAGTAGTCGTTTGTTAGGCTCACGTTATATATGACTGTTATCACCATAGCTACATATTGTGGTTGTGACAGATAAGAGAACGCTCAAACGAACAAAATGACAAAACAAAAAAACCTCGCATTAAAAAAAAACAAACTCTCGATCAGTTGTAACCTTAAGCTCCTGTAAAGGGATAATCCTTGAGTTGATATAGAAGTGAAGCAGACGAAGTCCATGCTTCATATTTTGTTGGAATGATGTGTATCCATATTCCAACAAAAAAATAAAAATATCATTCTATCAATAGATGAATATGGTACCAGGGAGTATGCTAGGGGTAGAAAATGATACAAGGGAAATCTAAGTTGTTTCCTTTTTTTCCTCTTCAGTAAATCTTTAATTTAGTCAACAATATATTTTGCAAAACCGTAAGTTTTTTAAGTTAAATATTTAGACACATGTCGATTGGAGACTGGGTGGAACAGGGGAACAGGGAGATTTCGTAATAGAGGATCCGGAGCCCACAAAAGATGCCTCTACGAAGGATATGGCAGAGGAGGCATGCATTTTTTAGTGGGTATGTTCCTAATTTTTTTAGTTAACTATATCTATTCAATTGAAGACGGAAAGAAAGAAAATGTTTTTCTTTTTATTTTTTGTAGCATCTTGGTGGAGTTGTTTTCCTGGTGATGCATATATGATTTGACAATGGTATAAACAAAAATATATTACCTATTGTGATATGAAATGTATATCTTCGATTCAATGACGTAGATGAGACTTTGTTATTATGTTTTAGCAGTCTATATCTCGTTTCATTCACATACTCTGTCTTTTAATATAAAGGCACATCTTCGATAGGATAGCACATGCCAAAGTCCCAGAAGAGGTTATCTGGATTCTGAACAGCAAGAAAATGGGAAATTTTTCTCATATCCTTTGTCGAGAGAATCCTTATTCTTGGCCGAATTGCAGAATCCTCATTTGTTTTCCTCGTCTACTTTTTCATGTCCAAACTATAAAAATTTTGCGTTTACATGTGTGATCAACTTTCCAGGTATCTATGCTTGTAGGCATTGTAAGGATCACCAATCAAAATGTCAGTTTAGTTGGGCATAAGATTTTCTGAGCAGAGTTATGGAGCATAATTAAGCTTAATATCTTCAATTTTATTTCTTTTTTTTTGAAGAATAACTTAGTTATCTCTTTGTACCTTCTTCTGAAGAGAAAGTTGATCCTGAAACATAACCACAAACACAGTCTTGGACTTTGGAGGCCTCGAGCTAACACTTGCCGACCACCAAGCTTACGTGGACTAGGACATAAAACCTTTTCTTGGTGCCTCGGCAGTTAATAGAGTGAGATCTCACATGAAGTTTGCTAAGCCAAAATGAGGTCTTTTTGTGTTTCTTTCAAGGTCTTACGTGCCTCCCTAAGTAGAGGTCTTATGCATCCTCACCATGTTTAATAGGTCATATCCTTGCCCCGGGGTAGTATTTTCGGTCGGTCGACAAAATCTCAGGAGACCATTACTCTTTAAAGTAATAGTCCATTGATCGTGCCTTATCATCATTCGTATTATTGCCTCGGCAGGATATTTCTCACGCGACGATGCGACATGTCTAGATACTCCCGTGAGTAGAATCCCCATGACATTGTCGTCTTTGACACAATTCATCTCTCTAGTGGAGAGTGTCGTCCTTTATATTCCCCCTGATTTCCCCTTCAAGGAAGCTTACCCCTAATGGATTAGGGTGGGCTCTTCCTATCCGGTGATACCAACAATCAGTTGTTTTCGTGACCTCTTATCCATCCATCGATATAGCTTTTGGTTACGAGATCACACCCTAATTGGGTTTTCTTGAGGATCGAGCGTATCATAGCCAGGACTTGCCAAGAATGGCTTGAAACGCTCCAGACGCTCTGGAACGCTTGGCTCAACCGTTCAAGGAAGTCTTCTTATTCTTATTTTCGCCCTTGATATTGACAAGATAATGTTCGCATTTCTCATTGCTGGCATATCATCTCCCTTACGTTATTCATCCATGGAAGGTTTGTCTTCTCCATGACTAACCATATTTTCCTATGCTGTTATATTTCTCCCTTGATGGTTCATGTTGTTAGAATAATAAGCCAGTAATTAGGTTTTCGTTTGGGCTCGAAACAGATAGTGCCATAATGTAATTAAACGATATTTCTAATTAAAATTAAACCAAAATAACAAGCAAGGTACCGAGTACATACTATCCAAAGAGAATGAACTACCAGCAAAATGAAATTAAATTCTAGCAAGGTACGAGGAATGCAGCATCCAAAGGGAAATTAACTACCACTAGTACAACTAGTGCCACGGTGGGAGGACCGACTGAAAAAGAATCTGAAAATGGGGTTTGTCTGCAACTATTTTCGCCCCATTTCAGAAAAAGTGATACTTTCGCCTTGTTTCAAAATATGTGATATTTTCGTTTCGTTACAGAAAAAAGTGATATTTTCGCTTCGTTTCAGAACAAGTGATATTTTTTCTCAAACAAAGCGAAAGTATCACTTTTCTTGAAACGAATGTGAAAGTATCACTTTTCCAGAAACGGAAAATTAGTCAATCCTTAAACCAAAATATGGTTGCATGATGTGTTATGCATCATTTGTGGTAGTTTGCATAATTGATATGCATTGGATTTTCGAGAATTGTGCCTAAAGTGGAATTATCACTTATTTTGAAACGAATGAGTATATTGTTTTATTAGTTGCAGCGGAAAATTAGTTGATGAATCAACAATTATAATTATTGAGGGACTTATTACAAATATATAAATGACTGAAAAGTAAACTGAAACAAGTTACACTGCGATAAAATTCTTATTTTGATGTAGTGTCGATGCTTTTATTTAAGGGTAGCATCTCCTATTCATACTTTATATTTGAACATTCTGGAAGACCTACTGTATTCTAGAACACCTACTGTAGGAGCCTACTAGAAAACCGACTAGGCTAGAAATTTCTAGCATCTAACTACTTATTTACTCTAGATAATTCTAGAGACCATTTACATGCTAACTATCTAGAGAACCAACTAAACCAATCAAGATTATTCTAGCTACTACTGACGGGTTTTGCACTCTAGACATTACTAGAGCATATCCAAGATAACCTAGATATTTGTAGGATTATCTAGATTTGTTTTAACACCTAACCAAAATCGGTGGTGGATATCCAACATAGCCATCCAACTTAATTTCCAACTACTACACCCAACTACTAAAAGAAGTTCCTATTGAATGATACACTTTTAAATCAATGGAATTACGTCCCATTTGTGCAACCAGAATTATCTTCCATAATTATCTCCTCTATCGCCAAGTTCAATAAACTTGCTGAGATATCCAAAGTACAATTTAGGTGTTATATTTGTATAGAAGATGACATATTGATGTATAAATTTGATCTCTTGTCCGGTTTTTCTTATCGAAAGAGTCGACGTATACCTTGTGCATTTCTTCTTTCTACTACTAGGAATTCTTTCATGCTCTTGGCTTTATATGCTTCAGCAGATGGTGACTTCTACTAAGTAATTGACCAAAAAAACAGACTTTTAGTATTTTTTTTAATATATCAAAGACTTTTAGTAAGTAATCATATTTAACGAGGATAAGTAAGTTTGCAGGCAATCTATTTTAAACGATGATCCAAATAAACTCTTATCGAGATAAAAAAAACAGTCTAACCATGCATAGGGCACATGTTAAGTTTAACGAAAGGCTATGCGTCTTTTTTCAGAACTATCTGACTTGTTATATGATTTAACCACGGATCCGTACTCTATGCGCGCACACCTAGACCAAGCCCGAGCTATTCCAACCATTGTTGTGCGATCTCGTTCGCAACCCATTGACAATTCCATAGAGCTTTTTCTTTTTGATGATAAAGCTGAGTACGTTGAGGCTACAATCTTCGATCTTAGTTCATATGGCGTGGAACGCCCAACTATTCTCTGGGGTTCATATGATGGGTTTCTTTTATTCACAAGCCAAGCCTGGCATTTATTGCAATTCTGTATTTGGAACCCGATCACAAAAGAACAAGTAACCATCACCTCGCCAAGTCGTCTTTTATCTGTCTGTGGATTTTACTTCCATACATGTAAAAAGGATTACGAAGTGGTTGTATGTCGCTATGCTGCACGAAAATTCGACTTTCAGATTCTTAATTTAAGAACTAAGCATAGAAGAAGTGTTGGTAGCTGCTCTTGCTCTCCAAGTACGGAAAGAGCGCCTGTATTTATCAACGGGGCGTTTTACTGGATGGTGGATTATTTATCGTATGGATTGTGGAACAACTATGTTCGCCTTAGCCTATCAGACTCAATATTATCATTCAATATTGAAAACCTGTTGTGCCATGTAATTATACTCCAACGCAAAGAACATACCCAGGAAATGAGTTTCAACTTTTCGATTTGGAAGGTGAATTGAGCCTATTCAATCCTTCGTCAAGAACTGAAGTGGTCATATGGGTGTTTAACAACAATACCAAACGTTGGGATAAGAAACACTCAGTGATTAGTCCCTATCACGAGCACAACTTAGATCATCTTAATTAATTTTTGTACTTAAGTTCACATAAACGAGTAATCATATAGAATCTTAAAAACCCCTCTTTGATCATCTTAATTAATTTTTCTCTTTTTTCAGAATTATCTGATCAATGGGTAAACATCCATGCATCGCTTGGGCTCCAATTCTATGGGGTAAGTGTCGTGTTTTATTTACGAGAAATAATAAGAAACCCAAGTTATCAAAAGGTGACAATGATTCTGTTCACGAGGGACATCCTATCCCCGATCTTCCTTTTCATATCATCACCAACATACTCCTTAGACTTCCCGCAAAGTCCCTCTTCCAGTTGAGGCACCATACTAGCTCAACTAACTTGTTATATGATTTAACCACGGATTCGTACTTTATGCGCGCACACCTAGACCAAGACCGAGCTACTCCAACCATTTTTGTGCGATCTCTTTCGCAACCCATTGACAATTTCATAGAGATTTTTCTTTTTGATGATAAAGCTGAGTACGTTGAGGCTACAAGCTTCGATCTTAGTTCATATGGCGAGGAACGCCCAACTGATCTATGGGGTTCATATGATGGGTTTCTTTTATTCACAAGCCAAGCCAGGCATTTATGGAAATTCTGTATTTGGAACCCGATCACAAAAGAACAAGTAACCGTCACTTCGCCAAGTCGTCTTTTATCTGTCTGTGGATTTTACTTCCATCCATGTAAAAAGGAGTACGAAGTGGTTGTATGTCGCTATCCTGCACGAAAATTCGACTTTCAGATTCTTAATTTAAGAACCAAGCATAGAAGAAGAGTTGGTAGCGGGACGTTTTACTGGATGGTGGATTGTTTAGAGTATTTCATCTGGAACAACTGTGTTCTCCCTAGCCTATCAGACGCAATATTATCATTCAATATTGAAACCGAGGAGTTTGGTACCATGGAAGCTGCTGTGCCATGTAATTATACTCCAACGCAAACAAGATACCCAGGAAATGAGTTTCAACTCTTCGATTTGGAAGGCGAATTGAGCCTATTCGATCCTTCGTCAAGAACTGAAGTGGTCATATGGGTGTTTAACAACAATACCAAACGTTGGGATAAGAAACACTCAGTGATTAGTCTCTATCACGAGCAAAAGTGGTATTTCTACTCGTACTTCACCGAATATGAATACATCAAGATGAAAGGAGAATTCATAGCATATCACTGCTTGGGTACAAGAAAACCATATATTTACAATCTAAGTTCAGGAACTTGGAAGCTGTTTGAAAAGAAGGGATTTGAAAGAGATAGATTCACAACAACAATTCATACTCAAAGCCTTGTCTCTTTGGATGTTGCAGATTCAGTTATACCACTAGAAAATATTGACGTATAAACTTGATCTCTTGTCTGGCTTTTATTTCTTATCAAATGAATACATACCTAATGGCTTTTATCTTAGAATTTAGTTGATTTATATTTATACACGTCTTTATTAGCATTACAAAAAAGTAAATAACAAAAGAATAGAAAATAAAATAAAACCTCTGAAAGCGGGAGGATTGGACCAACTCAGCCATATCAACATTGTTGGGATGGAAGACAGATAAGTAATAACGAAATAAATTAAGATTGATGTTAAAACTGCATATAGAAAATTCTTTTCCCTAAAACAGTTTATTTGGACGGAGGAAACCTTACTTTGTGGGATCACAAAATTGACTAAATAACCCATATATTATTTTTGGTGGGTTAAATAGACATGTAAAAAAAGATACTTTTCTAATATTCTAGGATTTAAAAGATATTGTTTTAATATTCATTATAACAGCGGACTAAAGCGCCCTCTCCATATATTTTTTAGAATTTAACTAACGTGTTCTATATTTCTATTGCATTCACCGGTCTACTGGTCAGTACCCTACAGTGCTCGGAGACTTATACGATCCATGAATATATAATTCATAAATCATTAGGAAATTCCCTAAGTACTACTAGCTATAGAAAAAAGAAAAATGATTTGTGAATATAGGACATGTCAATTAGTTGATAGATGCTAACTAACTAATGCATGTCATCCACAATACTACAGTAATGATTGTACTTGGAAAAAATAAAATAGTGTGTAATATTATTTGAATAAAATAAAAGAAGAGTTGGTAGTTGTTCTGGGTTTTATTTTGAGGATAAAGATCCGCTAAACGTGTAGTTCGCGATATCGAATTAAGTACGATCCGAAAATTTCATACTCAATTAGTAAGTTAATTAAGATACTGAGGTGCAGGTGATATTCAATGGGATTGAAACAATTTAATAGAATCAAAATATGTCCATACTCGAATACATGACTTTTCAAACTCATCAATCAAGTTTTTTTTTTGTAAAATCATGTACACCGTATACTAAACCTTGAAATTATCCTAGTTTAAACCTTGATGAAACCAATTTTATCCTTGTATAAACATGGATGGGACCATGCACATCACAAATTAAACCCAGATGAAACCAGCTTCATTTTAGCTTTAACATATATGAATACAAATTTCAACTGAATATAAAACAGGATGAAACTAGTTTCATACCAGTTAAATATGCAAAAAAACAAATTTACGGAAATCTAAAACAGGATGATACCGGTTTCACCCTAGCCATTTTTTGAATAATTGCTTTTTTCTCATTTTATTCAGGACGCATCCAGTTTCATCGTACCTATTTTTTGAATATTTTTTTATATCTTAGTTTAAGTCAGAATGCAACCAGTCTCGTCGCAGCAAAATAAAATTGAATTTTTTTTTCCGAATTCAGTATCAACAATGGGTCTTGTTTAGTAGATATGCTCATACCCTTTCCAAAATTATAAGTTTCGTTAAAATCCGACTTATATTTCATAAGTTGTGAATTTTTTCGTGATTAATTTTAAATTGAAAAGAAAAAAAAGTAAACTAGAGAGAGAAATGGATAAAAAGAAGAATTAAAAAAAAAGAGGTGAAGGGTATACGTGTCCGTGAGATATAGTGTCCATTTTACCCAACCATAACTTTACTTGTCTTTTACAACCACACTTTATGTTTTTTGGGCATTTGACCCATTTTTTCTTGCGGGATACCTCTCTCCCCCTCATTTTAATCACTGCATTTGTACTGATGGACACATTTTTGTGTCCGATTTGTCTCGATTCTATATATTGTTAAGGCTCATTTTTGTACTTGTTATGGTGTTTTTTGTGTGTATAGGTATTTTTGGCCAATAAATATTTTGGAAAAAATCGGTTTGAGACGTTGTTAAAGGCACCTTGGAGAATGACTAAAGGCACCCATAATTTGGATAAGGGGCACCTCAATCAATAAGGGGCACCCAAGATGTTAAAGGCACCCGAGGTTTTGTTCAGGACAATTCATCTTCAACATTCTAATTCTGGGTTTTTGCGAGAAATAAAGAACAAAATTAGGTTTCGATTTTTGGACAGATTCAATCCTTGGGTTTGGTACAGGTGAACTCTAGTTGACTAAATAGGCATGGTATATGAGTTTGATTCAACTAAATTTGAGCAGATAGTTGGGTATTTGAAGAAACAGAGTCTCGGTTTTCCTTCTCTCCTTCCCGTGTTTCTATACGCTTGGCATGTATTCATAGAAGTCCTGACTCAATCTTTAATGACTTTGCAACGAGTTGGAATGTGTAAGCATTAGGTGGCAAAGTGAAGGATGAAATAAAAGGAAGATTTCACGTAAAACAGGGAACAAATTCTTGTATCTTGCATAGAGAGTAAAAGAAAATATTTTAATTGATTGTTGCGATATTTTGAAATACCTCGTGGTGTGGTAGAGGATGTTCTGATTGAGATTGATAAGTTTTTTATCCAGTGGATTTCGTTGTTATAGATACACAGCCTGTTCAGGACTCTAGTGCAAAAATACTAGTAATTTTAGGTAGCTCATTCTTAGACACAGCTAACGCTGTCATCAACTGTAGGAACGGACTTATGAACATATCCTTTGGTAATATGACCACTGAACTAAATGTATTTAATGTTACCAGACAACAATCTGATGATTTGGAGGAAGTGAATATGATTAACCCTTTAGTTCAGTATCTAGTTCAGGATAATTGGGATGAAACTTTATTTGGTGATTCTCGGGATGAATTTGATGAGACAATTATCTTAGGTCAGATAGATGACCAGACTTTAGAACTAGAAGATGCTCTCGGATATTTTAAATACTCTATAGACCCATAAATTCAAGCTCTATTTAAAGGTCTTACGGAGAGAAGTGATTACCATAAGTTTAGGGGAAGTGATGTTTCAAATGATCGTCAAGTATCCCCATTAGAAGTCCCTAACTTGCGACTCGAGATTTGTGCCTTTAAGGTATTACTTGAGTTTCTTCAAAAGGCAAAACTTTAATAAAAGCAAAAGTGATCCTACACTATATGTGAAAACAAAAGTTACATCTATTTTAATCGTTGCTTTATATTTTGATGATCTTATTTTTATGGGTAATGATGCTCATATGATTGATAAATTCAAGAGAGATGATAAAATATGAGATGAGGGATAGGGGTTTGCTCAAGTACTTCCTTGGTACTGAATATGGAGTGTTCATTTCTCAAAGCATGTATGCCCAAAAGGTATTGAAGAAATTTGGTATGCTTGGTTGTAATCCCACATCAACACCACTTGTAGTGAATGAGAAACTCAAGAAAGATGATGGTGAGAGAAAAGTTGATGAGACTTACTATAGAGGTCTAATTAGAATCTTATTGTACATTACACATACAATACCCGACATCATGTTTGCTTCAAGCATGTTTTTTAGGTTCATGAGTTCACTTAGTCATCTACATCTTGGCGCGACAAAGAGGTTGTTCAGGTATATACAAGAAACAATGAATTTTGAAATCATGTATTCAAGAAACTTGGATGTCAAATTAGTTGGCTATTGTGATAGCGACTTGGGAGGATGTATTGATGACATGAAGAGTACATCGAGGTATGCTTTTTCTCTTGGTTAGAGTATATTTTCTTGGGCATCTAAGAAGCAACCAACCGTAGCTCTATCCACTAAGAAAATGGAGTACATTTCGTCATCAATAGCTAAATATCATGTTGCATGGCTAAGAATAATCATGGAAGACATCCAAGAGAAAGAAGAAAGGTGTACCGAAATCTTTTGTGACAACAAATCGACAATTGCTACGTCCAAAAATTCATTTGAGCCTTATAAAGCAAGGCACGTCAAACTCAGGTATCACTTTATTCGAGAAGCGGTTGAAGATGGTGAGATAAAACTCAAGTATTGCAAGACGGAAGACCAATTGGAAGACATATTCATCAAGGCACTTCCCAAAGACAAGTTTCAAAATTTTCGTGAGCTACTAGGAGTAGTAGAACATCACATTAAGGAGGAGATTGTTAGTTAATGTAATATTTATAATGTAAGATTAATTAGTAGTAAGTTAGTGAGTGGACATGAGTGTTCCACATGCTTTTGTATTAGGTTTTATGTATGTCTAGTATATAAAGAAAGAGAGGAAGAAAGAGCAAGTAATCTAATGAAATAGAATTGAGTAAAAGAGTTGGAGAGTATCCAAGATCCCTAACCTCCATTCAAAAAAATTACATCAAATCTCCTTACAAATTCAATCATAAAACCAACCGAAATTTCAAAATTGTGTTTTGAGCAGTCTAGAGAATATCATTCATAGACATATTTTGTTAAAATTTTATGGAAGGGTCTTGGATTGAAAGTTTACGTTTTTGTTTGTGTGTTTGTGGTCTCATAGTTAACAGTTCGGTTCTGATTGCCGTCTACATGTGTGACTGTGGAAAGGTTCCATGTCTGAGTTTCTCTGAGGATGTCACAGTCTTGTTTAATCTTTTGATGGGTTCAGCATATCATTCTTTTGATGGATGCCATATTTTGGATGTTTAAATTTTTGTCCTTCAGTTAGAGGATTGGTGGTTGTTATCTATTGATTCTATTTCACCCCCATAATGTGTTTCTTTGTCATTTTTGCTTTCCTCGTGCACCTTTACGTTTATTTTCTAGTTTAATTAGCATTCAATGTTTTAAAACTTAGCATATTTCTTACCTATATTTTAGGGAGTTGGCATACTTTCTAAAGATGAGCATGTTAGGGATCCCAGTAACACAGTATTATTCAAGATTCCATTTCTAGCTGGATTGCTTGAAAATTAATTTTGAAGCTTCTCGGATAGATAAAAGAGTATATGTTGGTTTTATATTAATTTTGCATTGATCAAATAGGAGCTGTTGCAGGAGGAATGTCAAGATAAAAAACTTTCTATAAGAAGCTGAAGTGTATTATAATTTACAATTAGTGTATTGGACACGAAAGAGGCTCCGGATCGTCTATTCCCAAAAATCCCTATTCTTCTATTTCAACAAATCTCCATTCGAAACCTGTTTATGTTTTTAACTAAAAAAACTTTCGGTTTTGCAAAATATATTGTTGACTAATTTAACGAATTTCTGAAGAGAAAAAAAAGGAAACAATGTAGATTTTTCTTATATCATTTTTCTACCACTAGCATACTCCCTAATATTATCTTCTTTTTTGCCGCCCATCAATTATTTATTTTTTGTTTCTGTTCATGGAGCATCCACAGGTAACATTTCTTGCCTAAAATTTTTTTGTATAATTCTTTGCTTGTATAGAGTTATAGTCATCATTTGTAAATGAAAAGTATAATTAATTTTTGGAATCCGGTTAAATACATTTGATTTGTATATACTTGAAGACAATCTCTATAGAATGATATTAATGCTACGTAATCTCATTTTTTCATTTTTATTTTTATAGACAATATATGAAGATGAATATGTGAAATTGGATCACACATAGGTCGTAGATTGGATTTTGAAAGCGTATAAATCTAAAGTTTCCTACACAAGAGAAATCCTATGATAAAATGACTAGTCCTGTAAATTTTATTGACCTTCTCAATCTAGTTCACTCTAAAATTCGTAAGGAACAAGTTCCAATAATCGGGATGGAATTTTAAACTGAAGAGGAAACCAACTACAGAGAGCAGACTGCAAAAACTAATGTATTATAACATCGGCGTTATGTCATATTAACATCCCAAGAATCAAACTCAGATATGATATGATTTTTAATAAGTGAGCAATTTTCTAGACATTTGTGTTTGTTAATTGTGTTTGAGCCTAGAAAAGTCCACCCTTTGCATGATTTGAGCTTTTGTCTGATGTAATTATAGTTCGGTATAGTAGTCGTTGGTTAGGCTCACGGTATATATGACTGTTATCACCGTTGCTACATATTGTGGTTGTGACATATAAGAGAACGCTCAAAGAAACAAAATGACAAAAGTAAAAAAACTTGCAATAAAAAAAAACTTTCGATCAGTTGTAACTTTAAGCTCCTGTAAAGGAATAATCCTTGCGTTGATATAGAAGTGAAGAAGACGAAGTCCATGCTTCATCTTTTATTGGAATGATGATTATCCATATTCTGAAAATAAAAATAAAAATATAATTTTATCAATAAATGAATGTGGTACCAGGGAGTGTGCTTAGGGTAGAAAAAGATATAAGGGAAATCTAAGTTGTTTCTTTTTTTCCTCTTCAGTAAATCTTTAATTTAGTCAACAATATATTTTGCAAAACCGTAAGTTTTGTAAGTTAAAAATTTAGACACATGTCGATTGGAGACTGGGTGGAACAACAACACAGAGATATTTCGTAATAGAGGATCCGGAGCCCACAAAAGATGCCTCTATGAAAGAGATGGCAGAGGCGTCATGCACTTTTTTAGTGGGTATGTTCCTAATTTTTTCGGTTAACTATATCTATTCAATTGAAGAGAGAAAGAAAGAAAATATTTTTCTTTTTCGTTTTTGTAATATCTTGGTGGATTTGTGTTTCTTTTAAGGTCTTATGTGCCTCCCTAAGTAGAGGTCTTATGCATCATCCCCCTGTTTAATAGGTCTTATCCTTGCCCCGGGGTACTATTTTTGGTCGGTCTACAAAATATCAGGAGACCATTACTCTTTCAAGTAATAGTCCATTGATCTTGCCTTATCATCTTTCGTATTATTTCCTCGGCAGGATATTTCTCACGCGACGATGTGACATGCCTAGATACTCCCGTTAATAGAATCCCCATGGCATTGCCGTCTATGACACAATTCAGCTCCCTAGTGGAGGATGTCGTCCTTTATATTCCCCCTGATTTCCCCTTCAAGGAAGCTTACCCTTAACAGGTTAGGTTGGGCTCTTTCCATCCGGTGAAACCAACAATCAGTTGTTTTCGTGACCTCTTATCTCTTCACCGATATCGCTTGTGGTTACGATATCAAACCCTAATTGGGGTTTATTGAGGACCGAGTGTATCATAGCAAGGACTTGCCAAGAATGGCTGGAAACGCTCCAGACGCCTAGGCACGCTTGGCTCAACCGTGTATTGCGGCGCCCTGATCGAGTTTGTACACTCTTTAGAAGAGAACTTATTACCCTGGGCTTTTGACCCAAGAGTCTCTGCTGGATAAGATTTAGTTTCTCCCCGAACTCTCCATGGATTCGGTTCTAGGATGGTATTGCTTTTCCCTGAGACATGCATTACTAGGTTTTCCCCAATTATGACGCGCGTTAGGTCTTATTTGTATTTTCTCTTGCATTTACGCGAACTATGATACACGCCACAATTGGATGCCTAGCTTCCCTATTTAGGGGTTTTAACATTTATTGCCTCCTATTGAGGTCTTATCTCATAAGGTCTTATTTTTTCCTTTTACTTATACTTGTCATTATTTTCTCTCTTATTGTTGCCTTTTTCTTCTTTTCTTTTCTTTGTGTCTCTTCTTTTCATCTTTCTATTCTTGTTATAGCGTTCTATTTCTCTTGATGTGAGTTTGTAGTTGTGAGTTTCTCTAGGTGTGTTGATATCTCACTTGATTAAGATAGTTGTATCCTTGGTCCCTTTTCTTCTTATTATGCTGCATTTTGTGCTATATGCGTAAAAGCTTGGTGTTGTGGGATGATCTTTGAGCAAAATAAATAAAATGTCCAGTTGGTAGGGTTCGAGCACAGGAACTATAGGTTGCACCTTGCCTCCTTGTCCATTTGTGTGACCTCTTGTGTGCGATAGAATGAAATGATGTTGTAACTTTATCCATATCTTCGTCACAATGCTGTAAATTTATCCATATTTACGCCCTTGGTAGTTCAAAAATATGTAAAAATATCTGTGAGGGAGGATTCGATCGCTAATACCAAACTCATAATCTGCACCCTTGACCAACTGTGCTAGCTTCTGCTTGGGGGTTTTACAAAAATTGGAGTGTCGACCTTAAACTCATTCCCTTCGCTTGGGACCGTCTGCGCCAATACTGGTTTGTGAGATAAAATACAAGGCAGTCTTCTTATTCTTATTTTCGCCCTTGATATTGACAAGATAATCTTCTCCTTTCACATTGCTGGCATATCATCGCCCTTACATTATTCATCCATGGAAGGTTTGTCTTCGCCCTGACTAACCATATTTGCATGTGCTGTTATATTTCTCCCTTGATGGTTCATATTGTTAGAATAATAAGCCAGTAATTAGGTTTTCGTTTCGGCTCGAAACAACTGTTGCCACGGTGGAAGAGCCGACTGAAGAAGAATTTGAAGATGGGGTTTGTAAGTAATCATATTTAACGAGGATAAGTAAGTTCGCAGGAAATCTTTTTTAAACGATGATCCAAATAAACTATTATCAAGATAAAAAAAACAGCCTAACCAACCATGCGTAGGGCACATGTTAAGTTTAACGAAAGGCTCTGAGTCTTTTAATGCAGTGCAAATAGGGTATCCAAACACCCGCCCTATCAAGTGCATTATAATATCTATTTCTATCTCTGTTTCTGTTTAGGAAACATAAATAAAAACTTTCATTGACTTCAAATATAGAACTACATTTGTGGAGTTTATATATTTTTTCATCAAATTTTTGGAAAAAAAAAGAGGTCCTAATATGGTTCTAATTCGGACTTCCATAAAAGTCCCAAGTCTTTAGATGTCGTGGCCTATTATTCTTGTTCCTGGTTTGGTTTCTATAACTCGGCTATAGCCTACGTATAAATATTATTCGTATTCCCTGAATGGGTACTTAAGTTCACATAAACGGGTAATCATATAGAATCTTAAAAACCCCTCTTTCATCATCTTAATTAATTTTTCTCCTTTTTCAGAATTATCTGATCAACGGGTAAATATCCATGCATCGCTTGGGCTCCAATTCTATGGGGTAAGTGTCGTGTTTTATTTACGAGAAATAATAATAAATCCAAGTTATCAAAAGTTGACAATGAATCTGTTCACGAGGGACATCCTATCCCTGATCTTCCTTTTCATATCATCACCAACATACTCCTTAGACTTCCCGCAAAGTCCCTCTTCCAGTTGAGGCACCATACTAGCTCAACTGACTTGTTATATGATTTAACCACGAATCCGTACTTTATGCGCGCACACCTAGACCAAGCCCGAGCTACTCCAACCATTGTTGTGCGATCTCTTTCGCAACCCATTGACAATTGCATAGAGCTTTTTCTTTTTGATGATAAAGCTGAGTACGTTGAGGCTACAAGCTTCGATATTAGTTCATATGGCGAGGAACGCCCAACTGATATATGGGGTTCATATGATGGGTTTATTTTATTCACAAGCCAAGCCATGCATTTATTGAAATTCTGTATTTGGAACCCGATTACAAAAGAACAAGTAACCGTCACCTCGCCAAGTCGTCTTTTATCTGTCTGTAGATTTTACTTCCATCCATGTAAAAAGGAGTACGAAGTGGTTGTATGTCGCTATACTGCACGAAAATTCTACTTTCAGAATCTTAATTTAAGAACTAAGCATAGCAGAAGTGTTGGTAGAGGCTCTTACCCTCCAAGTACAAAAAGACCGCCTGTATTTATCAACGGGACGTTTTACTGGATGGTGGATTGGTTAGAGTATTTCATCTCGAACAACTATGTTCTTCCTAGCCTATCAGACGCAATATTATCATTCAATATTGAAACGGAGGAGTTTAGTACCATGGAATCTGCTGTGCCATGTAATTATACTCCAACGCAAGAAAGATACCCAGGAAATGAGTTTCAACTTTTTGATTTGGAAGGCGAATTGAGCCTATTCGATCCTTCGTCAAGAACTGAAGTGGTCATATGGGTGTTTAACAACAATACCAAACGTTGGGATAAGAAACACTCAGTGATTAGTCCCTATCACGAGCACAAGTGGTATTTCTACTCGTGCTTCACCGAATTTGAATACATCAAGATGAAAGGAGAATTCATAGCATATCACTGGTTGGGTACTAGAAAATATATTTACAATCCAAGTTCAAGAACTTGGAAGATGTTTGAAAAGAAGGAATTTGAAAGAGATAGAATCACAACAACAATTCATACTCAAAGTCTTGTCTCTTTGGATGCTGCAGATTCAGTTATACCACTAGAAAATATTGATGTATAAATTTGATCTCTTGTCTGGTTTCTTCTTTCTTATCAAATGAACCTAATGGCTTTTATCTTAGAATTTAGTTGATTTATATTTTATACACGTCTTTTATCTTAGAATTTAGCATTACAAAAAAGTAAATAACAAAAGAATAGAAGACAAAATAAAACCTTTGACAGTGGGAGGATTGGACCAACTCAGCCACATCAACATTGTTGGGATGGAAGGCAGATAAGTAATAACGAAATAAATTAAGATAGATGTTAAAACTGCACATAGAATTTTTTTTCCCTAAAACAGTTTGTTTGGACGTTGGAAACCTTACTTTGTGGGATCACAAAGTTGACTAAATAACCCATATACTATTTTTCGTGTGTCAAATAGACATGTAAAAAAAGATATTTTTCTAATATTCTAGGATTTAAAATATATTGATGTAATATTCTATTTGGTTATTTTACCCAAAAAAATTTATAACAGTGGCCTAAAGCGCCCTCTCCATATATTTTTTAGAATTTAACTAACGTGTTCTATATTTCTATTGCATTCACCGGTCTACTGGTTAGTACCCTACAATGCTCGGAGACTTGTACGATCCATGAATATATAATTCATAAAGCATTAGGAAATGCCCTAAGTACTACTAGCTATAGAAAAAAGGAAAGTGATTTGTGAATATAGGACGTGTCAATTAGTTGATAGATGCTAACTAACTAATGCATGTCAGCCACAATACTACAGTAATGATTGTACTTAGAAAAAATAAAATAGTGTGTAATATTATTTGAATAAAGTACCAGAAGAGTTGGTAGCGATTCGAGGTTTTCTTTTGAGGTGAAAAATTAGGGTAGAGATTCGCTAAACGTGTAGTTCACGACATCGGATTAAGTACGATCCGAAAATTTCATACTCAATTAGTAAGTTAATTAAGTTACTGAGGTGCAGATGATATTCAATGCGATTGACACAATTTAATAGAATCGAAATATGTCCATACTCGAATACATGACTTTTCAAACTCATCAATCAAGTTTTTTTTTGTAAAATCATGTACACTGTATAAACCTTGGTGAAACCAATTTTATCCTTGTATAAACATTGATGGAACCATGCACATCATAAATTAAACCCGGATGAAACCAGCTTCATTTTAGCTTTAACATAGATGAATACAAATTTCAACTGAATATAAAATAGGATGAAACTAGTTTCATACCAGTTAAATATGAATAAAAACAAATTTATGGAAATCTAAAGCAGGATGATACCGGTTTCACCCTAGCAATTTTTGAATAATTTCTTTTTTCTCATTTTATTCAGGATGCATCCAGTTTCATCCTACCTATTTTTTGAATAATTTATAATATCTTAGTTTAAGTCAGAATGCAACCAGTCTCATTGCAGCAAAAAAAATCTGAATTTTTTTCTTTCGAATTTAGTATCAACAATGGGCCTTGTTTAGTAGATCTGCTCATACCCTTTCCAAAATTATAAGTTTCATTAAAATCCGACTTATATTTCATAAGTTGTGAATTTTTTCTTGATTAATTTTAAATTGTAAAGAAAGAAAAGTAAACTAGAGAGAGAAATGGATAAAAAGAAGAAAAAAAAAGGGTGAAGGGTATACGTGTCTGTGAGATATAGTGTCCACTTTACCCAACCATAATTTTACTCGTCTTTTACAACCACACTTTATGTTTTTTGGGGCATTTGACCCATTTTCTCATGCGGGATACCTCTCTCCGCCTCATTCTAATCACTGCATTTGTTCCGATGGACACATTTTTTGTCCGATTTGTCTCGATTCTATATATTGTTAGGGCTCACTTTTGTACTTATGATGGTGTTTTTTGTGTGTATAGGTATTTTTGGCCAATAAACATTTTGTAAAAACTCGGCTCGAAAAGTTCTTAAAGGCATCCTGGGGAATTACTAAAGGCACCCATAATTCGGATAAGGGGCACCGCAATCAATATGGGGCACCCAAGCTGTTAAAGGCACCCTTCAACATGTGAATTCTGTTTTTTTGCGAGAAATAAAGAACAAAATTAGGTTTCTATTTTTGGACAGATTCAATCCCTGGGTTGGGTACAGGTGAACTCTAATTGACTAAACAGGCCTGGTATATGAGTTTGATTCAAATAAATTTGCGCAGATAGTTGGGTATTTGAAGAAACAGAGTCTCGGTTTTTCTTCTCTCCTTCCCGTGTTTCTATACACTTGGCCTGTATTCATAGAAGTCCTGATTCAATCTTTAATGACTTTGCAACGAGTAAGAATGTGTAAGCATTAGGTGGCAAAGTGAAGGATGAAAGAAAAGGAAGATTTCACGTAAAAAAGGAAACAAATTCTTGTATCCTGCATAGAGAGTAAAAGAAAATATTTTCGTTGATTGTTGCGATATTTTGAAATACCTCGTGGTCTGGTAGAGGATGTTCCGATTGAGATTGATAAATTTATTTATCCAGTGGATTTCGTTGTTATAGATACTCAGCCTGTTCAGGACTCTAGTGCACAAATACTAGTGATTTTAGGTCGCTCATTCTTAGCCACAGCTAACGTTGTCATCAACTGTAGGACCGGACTTATGAACATATCCGTTGGTAATATGACACTGAACTAAATGTATTTTTAATGTTACCAGACAACAATCTGATGATTTGGAGGAAGTGAATATGATTAACCCTTTAGTTCAGGATCTAGTTCAGGATAATTAGGATGAAACTTTATTTGGTGATTCTCGATATGAATTTGATGAGACAATTATCTTAGGTCAGATAGATGACCAGACTTTAGAACTAGAAGAAGCTCTCGGACATTTTAAAGACTCTATAGACCCGTAAATTCAAGCCATAGTTAAAGGTCTTACGGAGAGTAGTGATTACCCTAAGTTAAGGGGTAGTGATGGTTCAAATGATCGTCAAGTTTCCCCATTAGAAGTCCCTAACTTGGGACTCGAGATTTGTGCCTCTAAGGTATTACTTGAGTTTCTTCAAAGGGAAAAACTTTAACAAAAGCAAAAGTGAGCCTACACTATATGTGGTAACAAAAGGTACATATATTCATCGTTGCTTTATATGTTGATGATCTTATTTTTATGGGTAATGATGCTCATATGATTGATAAATTCAAGAGAGATGATGAATTATGAGATTAGTGACATGGGTTTGCTCAAGTACTTCCTTGGTATTGAAGTTCATCAAAATAAATATGGAGTGTTCATTTCTCAAAGCATGTTTGCCCAAAAGGTATTGAAGAAATTTGGTATGCTTGGTTGTAATCCCACATCAACACCACTTATAGTGAATGAGAAACTCAAGAAAGATGATGGTGAGAGAAAAGTTGATGAGACTTACTATAGAGGTCTCATTGGAATCTTATTGTACCTTACACATACAAGACCCGACATCATGTTTGCTTCAATCATGTTTTTTTAGGTTCATCAGTTCACCTAGTCATCTACATCTTGGCGTGACAAAGAGGTTGTTGAGGTACATACAAGAAACAATGAATTTTGAAATCATGTATTCAAGTAACTTGTATGTCAAATTAGTTGGCCATTGTGATAGCGACTTGGGAGGATGTATTGATGACATGACGAGTACATCGGGGTATGCTTTTTCTCTTGGTTAGTGTATATTTTCTTGGGCATCGAAGAAGCAACCAACCGTAGATATATCCACTATAGAAGTGGAGTACATTTCGGCATAAATAGATAAATCTCATGTTGCATGGCTAAGAAGAATCATGGAAGACATCCAAGAGAAACAAGAAAGGTGTACCGAAATTTTTTGTGACAACTGGAAGACCAATTGGAAGACATATTCATCAAGGCACTTTCCAAAGACAAGTTTCAAAATTTTTGTGAGCTACTAGGAGTATTAAATATCACATTAAGCAGGAGATTGTTAGTTAATGTAATATTTAAAATGTAAGACTAATTAGTAGTAAGTTAGTGAGTGGACATGAGTGTTCCACATGCTTTTGTATTAGGTTTTATGTATGCCTAGTATATAAAGAAAAAGCGGAATAAAGAGAAAGTAATTTAATGAAATAGAATTGAGTAGAAGAGGTAGAGAGTATCAAAGAGCCCTCACCTCCATTTAACAAAATTACAAATCGCCATACAAATTTAATCATAGAACCAACAGAAAATTCAAAATTGTTTTTTAAGCAGTTCAGAGAATATCATTCGTAGACAGATTTTGTTAAAAATTTCATGTAAGGGTCATGGGTTGAAAGTTTACGTTTTTGTTTGTGTATTTGTGGTATAATAGTTAACAGTTCAGTTCTGACTGCCGTCTACATGTGTGACTGTGGAAAGGTTCCATGTCTGAGCTTCTCTAAGGATGTCACGGTCTTTTTTAATCTTTTGATGGGTTTAGCATGTCACTCATTTGATGGATGCCATATTTTGGATGTTTCTATTTTTTTTTCTTCAGTTAGAGGATTGGTGGTTGTTATCTATTGATTCTATTTCACCCCCACAATGTGTTTCTTTGTCATTTTTGCTTTTGTCGTGCACCTTTACGTTCCTTTTCTAGTTTAATTAGCATTCAATGTTGTAAAACTTAGCATTTTTCTTACCTATATTTTAGGGAGTTAGCATACTTTCTAAAGATGAGACTGTTAGGGATCCCAGTAACACAATATTATTCAAGAATCCATTTCTAGCTGGACTGCTTGAAAATTAATTTTGAAGATTCTAGGATAAATATAAAGAGTTTATGTTGGTTTTATATTAATTTTGCATTGATCAAATAGGAACTGTTGCAGGAGGAAAGTCAAGATAAAAGACTTTCTATAAAAATCTGAAGTGCATTACAATTTACAAGTAGTGTAGTGGACACGAAAGAGGATCTGGATGGTCTATTCCCAAAAATCCATATTCTTCTATTTCACCCAATCTCCATTCGACACGTTTCTATGTTTTTAACTAACAAAATTTTCGGTTTTGCAAAATATATTGTTGATTAATTTAACGACTTTCTGAAGAGAAAAAAAGGAAACAATGTAGATTTTCCCAATATAATTTTTCTACCACTAGCATACTCCCTAATATTGTCGTCTTTTTTGTATCCCATCAATTATTTATTTTTTGTGTCTGTTCATGGAGCATCAGCAGGTAACATTTCTTGCCTACAATTTTTTTGTATAATTCTTTGCTTGTATAGAATTATATTCATCATTTGTAAATGAAAAGTATAATTAATTTTTGGAATCCGGTTAAATACATTTGATTTGTATATTCTTGAAGACAATCTCTACAAAATTATATTAATGTTACCTAATCTCAGTTTTTTCATTTTAATTTTTTATAGACAATCTATGAAGATGAATATGTGAAATTGTATCACACATATGTCGTAGATTGGATTTTGACAGCAGTATAAATCTAAAGTTTCCTACACAAGAGAAAACCTATGAGGAAATGACTAGTCCTGTAAATTTTATTGACCATCTCAATCTAGTTCACTCTAAAATTCGTAAGGAACAAGTTCCAATAATCGGGATGGAATTTGAAACTGAAGAGGAAACCAACTATAGATAGCAGACTGCAGAAACTAATGTATTATAACATCGGCGTTATATGATATTAACATCCCAAGAAACAAACTCAGATATGATATGATTTTTAATAAGTGAGCAATCTTCTAGACATTTATGTTTGGTAATTGTGTTTGAGCCTGGAAAAGTCCACCCTTTGCATGATTTGAGCTTTTGTCTGATGTAATCATAATTCGGTATAGTAGTCGTCTGTTAGGCTCACGTTATATATGACTGTTATCACCATTGTACATATTGTGGTTGTGACAGATAAGAGAACGCTCAAACAAACAAAATGACAAAACAAAAAAACCTCGCATTAAAAAAAACTATCGATCAGTTGTAACCTTAAGCTCCTGTAAAGGGATAATCCTTGAGCTCATATAGAAGTGAAGCAAACGAAGTCCATGCTTCATCTTTTCTTGGAATGATGTGTATCCATATTCCAAAAAATAAAATAAAATTATCATTCTATCAATAGATGAATGTGGTACCATGGAATATGCTTGGGGTAGAAAATGATATAAGGGAAATCTAAGTTGTTTCCTTTTTTTCCTCTTCAGTAAATCTTTAATTTAGTCTTTAATTAAGTCAACAATATATTTTGCAAAACCGTAAGTTTTGTAAGTTAAAAATTTAGACACATGTCGATTGGAGACTGGGTGGAACAGCGGAACAGGGAGATTTCGTAATAGAGGATCCGGAGCCCAAAAAATATGCCTCTACGAAGGAGATGGCAGAGGCGGCATGCACTTTTTTAGTGGGTATGTTCCTAATTCTTTAGGTTAACTATATCTATTCAATTGAAGACGGAAAGAAAGAAAATGTTTTTCTTTTTCTTTTTTGTAATATCTTGGTGGAGATGTTTTCCTTGTTATGAATATATGATTTGACAATGGTATAAACAAAAATATATTACCTACTGTGATATGGAATGTATATCTTCGATTCAATGATGTAGATGAGACTTTGTTATTATGTTTTAGCAGTGTATATCTCGTTTCATTTACATACTCTGTCTTTTAATATAGAGGCACATCTTCGATAGGATAGAATATGTCAAGGTCCCAGAAGAGTTAATCTGGATTCTGAATGACAAGGAAATGGGAAATTTTTCTCTTATCCTCTGTCGAGAGAATCCTTACTATTGGCCGAATTGCAGAATCCTCACTTGTTCCTCATCTATTTTTTCATGTCCAAACTTTAAAATTGTTGCGCTTACATGTGTGATCAACTTTCCAGGTGTATATGCTTGTAGGCATTGTAAGGATCACCAATCAAAATGTCAGTTTAGTTGGGCACAAGATTTTCTGAGCAGAGTTATGGAGCATATTTAAGCTTAATTTCTTGAATTTTATTTCTTGTTTTTTGCAGAATAACTTAGTTATCTCTTTGTACCTTATTTTGAAGAGAAAGTTGATCCTGAAACATACCCAAAAACACAGTCTGGACTTTGGAGGCCTCGAGCTAACACTTGCCGACCGCCAATCTTACGTGGACTAGGACATAAAACCTTTTCTTGGCGCCTCGGCAGTTAATAGAGTGAGATCTCACATGAAGTTTGCTAAGACAAAATGAGGTCTTTTTGTGTTTCTTTCAAGGTCTTATGTGCCTCCCTAAGTAGAGGTCTTATGCATCCTCCCCCTGTTTAATATGTCTTATCCTTCCCCCGGGGTACTATTTTTGGTCGGTCGACAAAATCTCAGGAGACAATTACTCTTTCAAGTAATAGTCCACTGATCTTGCCTTATCATCTTTCGTATTATTTCCTCGGCAGGATATTTCTCACGCAACGATGTGACATGCCTAAATACTCCCGTTAATAGAATCCCCATGACATTGCCGTCTTTGACACAATTCAGCTCCCTAGTGGAGGGTGTCGTTGATAGATGCATTTATGTGTCTATTTTGTTCTCAATTTTCTGTATAGTTAGACTCGATTAAGTACTTATTGTGTTATTTTGTGTTCTTGTAGATGTTTTTAGAGAAATAAGCTCTTGCGGCGATATTGGCTCAAAAAGTGGTGTTTTATACCCCATGATGGAGTACTAAAGGCACCCCAGAAATGCACCGGAAGCGTCCCAGAAATGTGCCCGAGGAATCCAGAAAAATTACTATTTCCACCCCAATTGCTAAAGGGACCCCAGGGATGGATTAGGGGGAGGTCACTTTCTTCCCAGAATTTGAAAATAATATTTGGCGGGAAAATTTCTTCATGTACCGGCAGATTTGCCAATCGATTTTTGAAGGTGTTTTAAGGTGATTAAATCGCTGAAACTTAATGGGTATATGTGATATGTATATAAGAAGATATTTTGGTGGTTGGGATCGATCAAATTTGGCCAGATAATCGATTCTCGATTAAAACAGGAAAGAAGAGATATCGGTTAAACTTGGAAAGAAAATTACGTGAAGATGTTGCATGGGTTGTGGAAATTAAGTGCAGATATTCTCCTAGGTTGCGTATCAACATATTGTGGAAGTTTTCAAGACAATTAACGCATGCATAGAAAGAAAATAGGAAATTATTCCCAAGAATAATTTTCCTTTCCTGTGAAGATTTTGAGGAATTAATGGAGAGATTTGATGCGCCTAAAATGTATAAATAGTAGCTACATGAGTCCTGGAAGGGTTGTCGAGAGTTTGGGGTCGAAAGGAGAGCCACAGAAGCAGAAATCAAGAGTTGATCAAACTCTGTTTCTGCTGCTGATGAAGATGAAGAACACGAAGAACAGACTAGCAAGAACAGTCGTTTATGAACAGTCGTAGTTTCAAAGGCTGTGGGTCTTAAAACGCGACTACAGCACTTCAGTTTTATCGTTCTTCTTGTAACAGCTGAACAACACCTATGCAACAGTTATTTCTGTTGCGATTTTTCTGTTCAATTGTTTTACACCTTTTCATCATTTGTAAACCACTTTTTGAGCATCAATGAATCATTTTGAGAGGTTTTTCATCATGAGTAGCTAGAACCCAACACTGGGTCGACGGAGGAAACTAAAATTCGTCATGTGGTAAATTCATTTAATTATTTTTATGACTATTTGCATTAAATTAAAATTAGAAAAAAAAAAAGATTTTTATTAATTAATTGTCATTTCATTTGATGGTTTATGCTTGGGATTAATTCTTTTGATATGCCATGCGTAAGATTTACAGTTAATATTTTCAGAATCTACATTAGGCAAAGAAATAGAGTTAAAATTCTTATTGAATGAGCTATAATAATTCAGAATAAATAGGTGAATCACATGAATTTGAATATTTGGTGGAATCCTAAGCCCCAGTACCTCTTGCACCAGTGTTAATATTTTTTGTATATATTTTTATTTTTAAATCTTTACAAGTCCGAGCAACGAACTTTTACTACCACTTTCAAAACTATAACAAAATGGCGCCGCCGACGCGGACTTGTATATAGATTTATTTTTAGTTTTTTAGGTTTATTTTTTTTTTATTATTTGTTCCTTTTTACTTTGTCTTTTTTTTCTTTGATTTACAGGTTCGAAGTGGAGCACTAAGGACTTGGATAGGAAAAAGCTTAAAGCGAAAAGCGAAAAGAGAAGAAAAAAGGACAATTTTAGGATTTAATTTTTAATTTTTTTTAGAGTGTGAGGAAAACTGTAATTTTTTTTTATTATTTATTTTGGACTTTGGACTTTAAAGAATTGGACTTTATTTTTTTTAACCCTACGGAAGGGTATTATTAAAAAATAAATTATATAAACTGTGTGCAGGGAAGGACGACGATTACTATATCGTCTCGGCCCCTCGGGTTCGTACATGACATAGGAGTCGTGGCCCGAGTCGACTTCAACGGTTCATCCCCCGTCTGGTACGGGAGGTAAGTCCATCGAAACACTCGCGAATCTCCTGTAAGCGAGTTACTGTCTGCCGTAAGGTGCTAATCGTTTGAGGACGAATTTGGACTGTTTTTAAATTCCTAGTAAAGGGAAAGGCCTGGCCAATACAAGATAAGGGTTTGGATTTCATCACCGCTCCCTTTTTTGCCGCCTTAGGAAAACGAAACCTAACGCGAACCCAAGCTTAAAATTTGGAATAGAACGAGACCGATAGGGTAACGAGCTTAATAGGAAACTCGTTCGAAAAATATTGGTTGCTCTTTAAGCACACTCCAAAGTTCATGATGGTTTCTGTGAGTTGAATGCGTGACTGCGCCGCCTTGTGATAGCGGTGAGGCCTTGGGTATCAAAGCTCCACTGAGCTTCCCTCGCCTCAGTTCAACTTACTTTGACTCGGATTGATTCCAGAGGGGTTTGCTCAAATTGCGACGAATTCCCTTTAGAAAGATAGAAGTTGGCCTAGAAACAATCTAAGTGGAGCCATCATGATTTTTGTTTGCTAGAAATCTTTAGGTTTGTGTTGGTGGAGTCGAGTCGGCCTTGTTTGTGGTTGTGTAGAATTCCCTTGCAATTAAGAATGTCGAACTGGTATGATAGAAGCCAATACAATGAGTATCGACCTGAATTTGAATATGGACATCATCCTTTTTATGACCATGTTGGGAATAGTGGTTGGGAACGCCATCCTTTGGAAGGATATGGGTCATACCCTGGTGAACTCAATTACTATCCACACATGCATCAGTCTTACGAGCAAGAAGATTATAGTACTAGTTCTTCGTCTCTAGAGGATACAATCAAACTATTGAAAACTAGTCCCTATTATGATCCTTCTGAACCTGTTCTTCCTCTAGAAGAGTATCTCAAACAATTAACTGAGAATACAAATAGGTTTGTGTTAGAAATGAATAAACAAAATGCACCCATGAGTGAACCTTATATACACGATACCATAAGGAATTCATGTGGGTCGGCCCAAAATCTTTTGTTAGAGACCCAGAATAGAACTTCTCTAAAAGATCTAAATTTCCAAAATAGTGTTTCCAATTTTACCCTAGATGTAAATAGTGAATATTTGCCTAATTTAGAGGACGAGGTTAGAATAAAAGACACTACTTATTTAGATAAGGTTCAATCATCTTCGTACTATGATGATGAGGATAGCAGTAATGAAGAATCTGAAATATGTAGGCATAATGATCAGGAGTCTAGTAATCCAATTGAGCTGTATAGTGATTATATTATTTCTAGTTCAAATCCAAATAATTTTTATGATTTTTATTCTAGAAAGGAAAATCATTTGAACCCCTAGGTGGCCCTAGTGGCGGAGTGTTGTCTCCGGAGGGTTTACCAGAGGTGTACCCACAAAACCTTTACTCCAGACCCTAGCTATCTACAACGAACCTTGGAAGGCACTAAAGAATCTCCTTGGTTGGCATACTTATTGACTACAAGAGGAAGTACCCTGATGCGAAATTCCAATTGATGTACACGAGTTTGCACTCAAGCATACTAAAATTCATATATAAGTGACAAAGCTCTACTCAGATAGTTGCACTATGGACATCATATTCGGAGTCAAACTAATCATATGGATAAATCAAGAAGATGGGTATAGAAAAACATAGATGGTGTTGATGTTGACCAAATGATCAATGTTTCACATATCTGTCTGAAGGCCACTGCTAAAATGAACCTATCCTAATGGACTGAGATACGGTCTGACTAATATCAACACTGCTGGCATATACAGGGGAACCAGCGGTCAATAACTTAAATCTAGATCAACAAACTGGCAAATACAAGGGAACCAGCAGTTGACTACACAGAACAATAACCATTTTTTTTTAACTTAACGGCATGAATAGATCTTTTTGATCCAAGCGCATGCTTCTTGTCAGCAGATTACACGATAGTTCCCACGGGTCCTGCATTCCACGCTTGCTTAGGCGACGGAAACAGGGAGAACACACGCATATTGCTATCCAAGTGTTAATACTTATTCCGATTGGTCTAACTGGTCCGGTCTTAACTTTTTTTTTTTATAGTAACTCAATCACTCTAATTCACCCTAGCAGTGGTAACAACTTGAATCGTGTGCCCCACCTAATCACTTAGAGAAACATAGTTTAAAATGAAAATAAAAATAAAAATAGAAGTGAAAAGGACTCAACGAAATATGGTGAAACTATCATGTTATTTCTAACACCTGAGCTCTGTGCTTTTATGAATAGACTCTTCTAGATGTTTCCATCTAATCAGATTGGTTCCTCAACTCCTACAACCAACATGCTTCCATCCACTTAGATTAGTTAGTGCCTACCTCAATACGCATAAATTTCTAGGCTCTGGAGTTTATTTATTGCAAATAAAAAGTTTCTCCCATACCCCCAAACTTAACTCTAACATTGTCCTCAATGTTCTAAAGATGAAACTAAAAGCATGAACAAGGAGAAACTGTTACCATTTGAAGCGAAATAGTTAAGGAAAGATATTACCGTGTTGCATGAGCATGGGATACCTCCCAAGAAGTGCTAAGTTTAAAGTCTTCAGCCATACTTAGAAAAGGATTGGTCAACTCGAACCATAAAGTAACAGCCGAAATAATTGTGGGTCTTCAAAACCAAAAAGAGCTGACCATAGGAAACTGCAGTGAACCAAGAAAATGGACAAGAAAAGCATGCCCTTACCTAGTTTCCTGAAAACTATCGCTAATTGAGGTTCAGGTTCTATGAAAGGGTCTAAATAGAATATTTTCATTGGTTGTGTTTCTTCATAGATTGGATCCAAATTATTAGGTCCTAGAGTCTGGAAAAACTCAAATAAGAACTTGGAATCACAAAGTAATAACCTAAATAATTGCGCATCCTCTAAGTCAATCAGATAAGACTTACATAATTGACCACAGTGAGAATAGTGGTCATTCTTAAGCAAATGTGTCGATTCTAATTTCCTAAGGCATTTAGGTTTAGTCTCACAACTTAATATTCGACACATTTGGAATATAAACGTTCCCACAGTTGGAAGAAAACAATTTGGTGGGAAAACAAAGTCAATTTGGGGATCATAGCCTGGGCAAACCACATCAACCAGAGGATGGGTTTCTAACTACTGAACTTCTTCCTGGACATCATTAGGTTCGGGAAAACGAGTATGAAGGTAATCTTGTAAAATTGTCGAGGCAGAGATATCAAGTCCTAAGTGAAGGGACTTTCTAAGAGTTAAAGGTAAGGCACTATGAATGTGATAATCACCCCCAAACTTAGAGTTTTTAGTGTCTCTAGATAGACTAGTTACAATCTCCCTAATTTCTGGATCATTAGATTCTGAAAATGGTCAATTGATTCTTCTAATTTATTATCAGGTAGTGCATCTTTACTCATCTCTACGGGTATATCTTCTTCATCTAATACTATTGTTTCTAAGTCGCTAGACTCTAAAACAACACTTTCGGAATAAACCCGTTCCTCTAAACCACTATTGGCTTCGTAATCAAAAGGAAAAACTACATCGTCTAAAACGGTGGTATCCCTAATCAAATCCTCGTACTTTTGAATAGGTGAATAATCATAAAAATTATTTGGATTTGAACTAGAAATAATACAATCATTATAAAGATCAATTGGATTAATAGATTCCTGATCACTATGCCTACATATTTCAGATTCTTCATTACTACTATCCTCATTATCATAATAGTACAAAGATGATTGAACCTTATCTAAATAAGTAGTGTCTTTTATTCTAGCCTCGTCCTCTAAATTAGGCAAATATTCACTATTGATATCAAGGGTAGAATTAGAAACCCTATTTTGGAAATTTAGATTATTTCGAGCAGCATTAGCCAACTGTTCATTTTCTGCCTCTAGACGTGCCTGAATTTCACTGAGCATAACACTTATACGTTCACCACTCTCGTTTATCATCTCAGAATATCGTGTACATTCTTCTTTTGAACTATTCATTACAACTAAACGTTTATACGTCCTTTTAATCCGTTGTTGGGTCTCTTCTAGAGATGGAACAGGTTCAGAAATATCATAATCATGACTAGTTTCCAAAAACGAGTAACCAGTACTACAGTGTTCCTGATTTTCTTGCTCGTAAGACCAATTCGTGTGTGGATAGTAATTGGGCTCACCATGGTATGAACCTTGGCGTTCCCAACTACTATTCCCACCATGGTCACAAAACTGATGATGTCCATATTCAAATTCAGGTCGATACTCATTGTATTGGCTTCTATCATACCAGTTCGACATTCTTAATTGCAAGGGAATTCTACACAACCACAAACAAGGCCGACTCGACTCCACCAAAACAAACCTAAAGATTTCTAGCAAACAAAAAGCATGATGGCTCCACTTAGATTGTTTCTAGACCAGCTTCTATCTTTCGAAAGGGAATTCGTTGCAATTTGAGCAAACACCTCTGGAATCAATCCGAGACAAAGTAAGTTGAATTGAGGCGAGGGAAGCTCAGTGGATATTTGATACCCAAGGCCTCACCGCTATCACAAGGCGGCGCAGTCACGCATTCAACTCACAGAAACCATCATGAACTTTGTTGTGTGCTTAAAGAGCAACCAATATTTTTCGAACGAGTTTCCTACTAAGCTCGTTACCCTATCGATCTCGTTCTATTCCAAATTTTAAGCTTGGGTTCGCGTTAGGTTTCGTTTTCCTAAGGCGGGCAAGAAGGGAGCGGTGATGAAATCCGAACCCTTATCTTGTATTGGCCAGGCCTTGCCCTTTAATAGGAATTTAAAAACAGTCCAAATTCGTCCTCAATCAATGAATCACCTTAAGGAATACAGTAACTCGCTTACAGGAGATTCGCGAGTGTTTCGATGGACTTACCTCCCGTTCCAGACGGGGGATGAACCGTTGAAGTCGACTCCGGCCACGACTCCTATGTCATGTACGAACCCGATGGGCCGAGACGATATAGTAATCGTCGTCATTCCCTGCACACAGTTTATATAATTTATTTATTTTAATAATAATACCCTTCCCTAGGGTTAAAAAAATAAAGTCCAATTGTTTAAAGTCCAAATCCAAAATAAATAAATAAAAAATTACAATTTTCCTCACACACTCTAAAAAAAATAAAAATTAAATCCTAAAATTGTCCTTTTTTTTCTTGTCTTTTCGCTTTTCTCTTTAAGCTTTTTCCTCTCCAAGTCCTTAATGCCCCACTTCGAACCTGTAAATCAAAGAAAAAAAGACAAAGTAAAAAGGAACAAATAATATAAAAAAAAAAATCTATATACAAGTCCGCGTCGGCGACGCCATTTTGTTATAGTTTTGAAAGTGGTAGTAAAAGTTCGTTGCTCGGACTTGTAAAGATTTAAAAATAAAAATATATACAAAAAATATTAACACTGGTGCGAGAAACTGTGACTAAAGATTCGGCCATCTTTCATTTTCAAGTGGTTCAAAATCTAATTCTAGGCGATTATAGTTCAAAACAAAACAAATATTAACTCTATTCTTTGCCAAAGTAGATTCTATAAAATATTACTTGTATTTTATGAGCATGGCGCATCAAGAATCCCTAAGACTAAGCATGCTCCATCAAATAAAATCACAAATAATTAATTAAAATATTAATTCAATTAAAATTGGTGCAAAAAGTAAATAAAGAATTAATTTAAAATTACCACATGGATGAAACACGGCCTCCTCCGTCGTCCCAGTGCTTGGGGTTTAACACGTCATGTCAAAAACACGCTCAAAATATTTATTTATTGTTCAAAGGGTGTTTACAAGGATGAAAATGGAGATGAAATAATAAAACAGTGAATGTGCGACCCACAAAAAGCGTCCAAAATGAACGACACAGAAGAAGTGCTATTGTCGTTGTGGCTCTAAGACCCACACCTACGACCCACGGCTGTTAGTCTATTTCACTGTTGAAAAACGACTGTTGATGCAGGTCCGTTCTTCGTGTTCTTCATATTCATCATCATCAGCAGCAGCAGAAACCGAGTTTGGGAAATCTCGAATTTCTTCTTCTCTGGCTCTCCTCAGACCCCCAGACTCTCGACACCCTTTCCCAAACTGTTTTGCCTTGTTTTTATAGTGAATTGGAGCCAAAAATCCGACCATTGATTGCATATATTCTCCATTTAATCCAAATATTCTCGGCTGCCAATAATAACGAAAATTTCCAAAATTAACTCTGTCACACGTTAGAATTGGTTCTGCACACTCCAATTCAGCTCTCCCACGCCTAGTAAGTCGTCGAACGTCCCTTAATCACTTTTATGCATAGCCAAAACACACACAACAGCGTGTACAGGGTGTGTTCAGTCCGTGTAGCTCTGTTTTGAGCTCGAGAATCAAATCGATATTTCCAGCCAATTCCGATCAAATTCGACACCCAAACTTTGTTCCTTATGCCAAATCACATCTTTCTGCCAGTTTTCAGCGATTGAATCGTACTCTAACCCATTCATTTTGACAATCAAAATTCTTCCAGTTGAAAACTTCATTTCCCGCCAAAAACACAAATTCAAATTTTTGAAGAAGGTGCCCCTTATCCAGAGTGATGGGGTGCGAATATTAATTGGAGTGGAAATAGTAATTTTTATGGGTTCCTCCGGGACATTTCTGGGACGCTTCCGGTGCATTTCTGGGGTGCCTACGGTACATTTCTCTGGGGTGTAAAACACTGCTTTTTGAGCCCATTTCGCCGCAAGGGCTTATTTCTCTAAAATTTCCTACAAGAACACAAAATAACACAATAAGTACTTAATCGATTCTAACAATACAGAAAATTGAGAACAAAATAGACACATAAATGCGTCTATCAGTTATATATGACTGTTATCACCATTGCTACATATTGTGGTTGTGACAGATAAGAGAATGCTCAAACAAACAAAAAAACCTTGCATTCAAAAACAAAAACTCTCGATCAGTTGTAACCTTAAGCTCCCGTAAAAGGATAATCCTTTGAGTTCATATAGAAGTGAAGCGGACGAAGTCCATGCTTCATCTTTTGTTGGAATGATGTTTATCCATAGTCCAACAAAATAAAATAAAATATCATTCTATCAATAGATGAATGTGGTACCAGGGAGTATGCTAGGGTAGAAAGTGATATAAGGGAAATCTGAGTTGTTTCCTTTTTTTCCTCTTCAGTAAATCTTTAATTTAGTCAACAATATATTTTGCAGAACCGTAAGTTTTTAAGTTAAAAATTTAGACACATGTCGATTGGATACTGGGTGGAACAGCGGAACAGGAAGATTTCGTAATAGGGAATCTGGAGCCCACAAAAGATTCCTCTACGAAAGAGATGGCAGAGGCGTCATGCACTTTTTTAGTGGGTACGTTCCTAATTTTTTTTGTTAACTAAATCTATTCAATTGAAGACGGAAAGAAAGAAAATGTTTTTTTTTTGTAATATCTTGGTGGAGTTGTTTTCCTCGTTATGCATATATGATTTGACAATGGTATAAACAAAAATATATTACCTATTGTGATATGAAATGTATATCTTCAATTCAATGACGTAGATGAGACTTTGTTATTATGTTTTAGCAGTCTATATCTTGTTTCATTCACATACTCTGTCTTTTAATATAGAGGCACATCTTCGATAGGATAAAACATGCCAAAGTCCCAGAAGAGTTAATCTGGATTCTGAACGGCAAGGAAATGGGAAATTTTTCTCTTGTCCTCTGTCGAGAGAATCCTTACTATTGGCTGAGTTGCAGAATCCTCACTTGTTTCGTCGTCTACTTTTTCATGTCCAAACTATAAAATTGTTGCGCTTACATGTGTGATCAACTTTCCAGGTCTATATGCTTGTAGGCATTGTAAGGACCACCAATCAAAATGTTAGTTTAGTTGGGCATAAGATTTTCATAGCAGAGTTATGGAGCATAATTATGCTTAATTTCTTGAATTTTATTTCTAGTTTTTTGCAGAATAACTTAGTTATCACTTTGTACCTTATTCTGAAGAGAAAGTTGATCCTGAAACATACCCACAAACACAGTCTTAGACTTTGGAGGCCTCGAGCTAACACTTGCCGACCGCCAATCTTATGTGGACTAGGAAATAAAACCTTTTCTTGGCGCTTCGGCAGTTAATATAGTGAGATCTCACATGAAGTTTGCTAAGACAAAATGAGGTCTTTTTGTGTTTATTTCAAGGTCTTATGCGCTTCCCTAAGTAGAGGTCTTATGCATCCTCCCCCTGTTTAATAGGTTTTATCCTTGCCCCGGGGTACTATTTTTGGTCGGTCGAAAAAACTCTCAGGAGACCATTACTCTTTCAAGTAATAGTCCATTGATCTTGCCTTATCATATTTCGAATTATTGCCTCGGAAGGATATTTCTCACGCGACGATGCGACTTGCCTAGATACTCCCTTGAATAGAATCCCCATGACATTGTCGTCTTTGACATAATTCAGCTCCCTGGTGGAGGGTGTCATCCTTTATATTCCACCTGATTTCCCTTTCAAGGAAGCTTACCCCTAGCGGGTTAGGTTGGGCTCTTCCCATCCGGTGATACCAACAATCAGTTGTTTTCGTGACCTCTTATCCCTCCACTGATATCGCTTGTGGTTACGAGATCACACCCCAATTGGGGTTTCTTGAGGACCGAGTGTATCATAACCAGGACTTGCCAAGAATGGCTAGAAACGTTCCAGACGCCCAGGCACGCTTGGCTCAACCGTGTACCGCGGCGCCCTGATCGAGTTTGTACACTACTTAGGAGAGAACTTATTACCCTGGGCTTGTGACCCAAGAGTCTCTGCTGGATAAGATTTTGTTTCTCCCCGAACTCTCCATGGATCAGGTTCTAGGATAGTATTGCTTTCCCCTGAGACATGCATTACTAGGTTTTCCCTAATTATGACGCGCATTAGGCCTTATTTGTATTGCCTCTTGCATTTACGCGAACTAGGATGCACGCCACAATTGGATGCCTAGCTCCCTATTAGGGGTTTTAACATTTATTGCCTCCTATCGTGGTCTTATCTCATAAGGTTTTATTTTTGCCTTTTACTTCTACTTGTCATTATTTTCTCTCTTATTGTTGCCTTTTTCTTCTTTGCTTTTCTTTGTGTCTCTTCTTTTCATCTTTCTATTTTCTTCTTATTATGCTGCATTTGGGCTATATGCGTAAAAGCTTGGTGTTGTGGGATGATCTTTGAGCAAAAATAATAAAATGAGCAGTAGGTATGGTTCGAGCACAGGACCTATAGCTTGCACCTTGCCTCATTGTCCATCTGTGTGACCTCTTGTGTGCGATAGAATGAAACGATGCTCTAACTTTATCCATATCTTCGTCACAATGATGTAACTTTATCCGTATCTTCGCACTTGGTAGTGGGGTTTTACAAAAATTGAGTGTCGACGGACTTGATCGGGTGACTTTATACTCATTCCCTTCGTTTAGGACCGTCTGCGCCAACACTGGCGTGGGAGATAAAATACAAGGAAGTCCTCTTATTCTTATTTTCGCCCTTGACATTGACAAGATACTCTTCGCCTTTCTCATTGCTGGCATATCATCGCCCTTACGTTATTCATCCATGGAAGGTTTGTCTTCGCCCTGACTAACCATATTTGCCTGTGCTGTTATATTTCTCCCTTGATGGTTCATGTTGTTAGAATAACTTAGTTATCTCTTTGTACCTTCTTCTGAAGAGAAAGTTGATCCCTACAAATACCCACAAACACGTGGACTAGGACATAAAACATTTTCTCGGCGCCTCGGCAGTTAATAGAGTGAGATCTCACATGAAGTTTGCTAAGCCAAAATGAGGAGAGCATTTTTTTTAAAATATACTAGTTTTATACAATCGAAATTGAAGTGTTCTCTTTAGCTTAGTTATGCTGGATGGGGTTAATCTGTTGAATGCAGAGGATTAAAATAACTATTGGAGCTGTAGAGAATTTGGTTCCGACGGGTTTGTGGACTGAACTTTAAAATCCATTCAAATCTTTTGGAACAATGTATTGCTTCCTTCTTACTCGAGTTTAGTTTTTATTTTTGCTGTTACAATGTATTTTCATAAATCTTTGTTAAACCGTAAAAGAATTCCTCAACCCATTTATGGATGAGCACGAAAGTGTATTAATTGCCAGTTCACTACATGAGGTTTTGGTGCACACAATGAAAGAAACGTCTTACCGAGAAAACAAACAAGGTACTGAGTACATATTATCCAAAGGGAATGAACTCCGAGCAAAATGAAATTCAATTCTAGCAAGGTACGAGGACATGCAGCATCCAAAGGGAAATTAACTACCGTTAAAATGACGAGCAATGTCTGTTTGTGGACTGAACTTTAAAATCCATTCAAATCTTTTGTTAGAATAATAAGCCAGTAATTATGTTTTCGTTTGGGCTCGAAACAGATAGTGCCATAATGTAATTAAACGATATTTCTAATTAAAATTAAACCAAAATAACAAGCAAGGTACTGAGTACATACTATCCAAAGAGAATGAACTACCAGCAAAATGAAATTCAATTCTAGCAAGGTACGAGGACATGCAGCATCCAAAGGGAAATTAACTACTTGAAAGAAACAAGGCCTTCTTGACAATCATGAAAACCTGAATTCAACTCCATGGGCGCATCAAGTCAGAAACCCAGAAAATGTTGTAAAATGGAAGGCGAGGGAGAGGCAGGAGTAGGGGCATTGCTCAGGATTTTAGCTGTTAAAAGAAATTATGTTGAGATTATTTATTTATCTATATCTAATAAAGAAAAAAAGAAAAGGAAATTGAGAAAAGTAAAAAAACTCTTACCAAAGTCGTGAAGAGATATGATCAGCTGGACGGGCAGCATCAATTGGAAAATGATGCAAAAAGTTAAAATCAGCCAAGTATTCACGGAAATGTCCCTCACAAGTCTAATTTCAAAAGGCTCTGTGAAGTATGATTTAAGCTTCCCCCAAATATCATTGATAGGTTTACGGTTCCATTTCAAATGAATATCTCGAACCTCGTTTACCTTCAATAATAAAAGTTGGTTCATATTTTGTGGGAGGCTGTTATCGTACTCTTCCCAATCTCTGTACCATCGAAACTCATTCAACATCAGTAATTTGAGCTCTTGATCCACCCGCAGCATCTCCTTAAAGGCTCCCCATGCAATGAACTCGGTACCCGTCAGCATAATTGATACTAAAGTGATCAGCATCCAGAATTTCTCAGCAGACCTTTGAGTTATGGATACATTAACGAGAAGTCCCAATAAGATAGCAAAGATAGTGCCTTTGAGACGGATATTGTCACTTGCTACTTCCGATGCCTTCAGCAACTCATTCCTTTCCTTCTTTATGTTATCAAATCTTTTCTCCATCTCTTCCACTGTCAACATTCTTTCCTTGTTTACTTTCTCCTCCAAGTTAAAATTTTCAAACCTTGATTTAATCCTAAAGAAAATTTCCACTATTTATGTCAAGTTATTTATTTCACACAAAAAATATTTCAAAAAATATAAAATTAAGCACTAACTGTTCTAACATTTCCATCTTGGATTGGTCAATGGCATTACGTAGTTGAGAATCCATTTCATCCTGGTGAAAGAAGAAAAATTAATAACAATAAGAACATAGTCAGTAACAATGAATGAAGCTTATATATACAAAATTCTTACCCTGACTCGATTAACCAAATCAACGGATGCTAATTGGTCGAATTTGGCCGATAGTTCTAGCAAGGTAGATTGACAATTCCCGAAATTGGTCGCCAAATCAGACACTTTTTCTTCTTCCTTCTTCAACTTATCTTCAAGACTTTTAATCCTCTCCAGCTCTTCGAGTTTCTGAATCTGCAAATGAATAGACAATTAGCACTTGGGGCCATAGAAAATGAGTAAGCTAGTAGAAGCAAGTACCCAAATCATACTTGGGGGCAAAGAAAATGAGTAAGCTAGTAGGCTTGTTACTGATATCTACATTCCAAAAACCTCAAAAAAAAGTCCAAAAGGCCAAACACCATATTACAGATTCAAATTTCAATATCAGTAAACCCAAGAGTCCCTATAGAGCATTAACGAAAATCTAAGTTATACAAAAGCAATGGAAAAATATCAAGCATTACATTGACAAAATAAATAATCAAAATCTAATAATAAAAGAAGTTTCTGATCAGTGTGACTTACATTGACAAAAGAAGTGATTCTTTCCCCTGAATCAGTTTCATCCTTTGTTTCAACCAACTTTCCAACTCTTCTGATCTTGACAAGTTGATTTTGATATCTCTCAATACACCTATCCACAGGTTCTTGTATATTCAATGCATCAACTGTGGGATCTTTTGAAATATGCTGAAGTTTTGTAATTTTTTCTTCCAACTTAGCCTCAAATGATGGAGCTTTCTGTTTGAGGGATTGTAATTGGTTAAATAAGAAATCGATTTGCTTGCTTACGCTATCAAATTCTCTATCTTCTTCCATCACTTGTTCTTCTTGATTTGTTGAAAGAGAAAAAAAGAGAGAGAAAATTACCCTGTGGATGTACTAGTTTTTCTTTGTTTTGAGGTTTTGTGCATCTATTATTGTGAGGCACGGGGGAGCTTTAAATAGTAGTATGGTTTTGGGACTCAGAAAGATGTAGCCTTTATCAGGCAGCTACTTTACTCGTACAATGACCCTCTTCACCTTTACAATACCAAAGAGAGACTGAAGCGTGAAGCGTCAGAAGTTTGAGTGTTGAAGTGTAGAAGACTGATAGAAACGAGACAAAAGAGTTGGGACTTTTGACTAATATATTAGGGTCTATGTTGTCTATTGTGCCTGAACTGAAACAGATAAAGAGGATGTACTAGTTTTTCTTTGTTTTGAAGTTTTGTGCATCTAGTATTGTGAGGCACGAGGGAGCTTTAAAGAGTAGTATGGTTTTGGGACTCGGAAAGCTAGCTGTAGTCTTTATCAGAGGCAGCTACTTTGTGCAAATTTGTGTTAAGGATTATGTCTTGACTTTTGAACTCAAAAGCTGACGTGGAATCCTTTACACGTGGCTACTTGTACACGTTATCCATGATGGCATGGCAAATTTGACATGTCAGCTCTGTCAACCAAATATGACCGTTTGAACGGTCATAATATGCTCCATGTACTATAAAACCACCATCTCTTCCATTTTTTTTAATCTGCAGTACATAAAAATCCATAAAAAATCTGCAAAATCATCTAATTTTTTTCCTATAAATGATGGAGTTATGCACAAATTTAATGTCAGTAGTAGTATGGGTGAGGTATCTAGTTGCAGTAGCAGTTGTAACAGTTTATGTTCAATGTGTGAAATAGATAGTCATCCACCAATTCAGTGTCCATGGATCTACTCTAGGTGCAAGAATGTACCTTGCAATGGTGTTAGAAGAATGTTGTTGTCTCAAACTCCTGAGCATCCTGGTGAGAAATTCTTCAACTGCTCCATCTGCAACTATTTTGAATGGTTTGTAGATGCAATAGATTATGATAAAGCTTTGGATGTTCAGCTTCCTGCCAATAAGTGTTGCTTTGCTTGTGGTGACATAAACTACCAGTTCGATTCCTGTCCATTCCAAAATCAACCTTATAAGAAGAATTGCAGTGGAAAATACATGTTAAAAGTTTGTAGAAATAAACACAACCACAATTTATGTTACCTGCAATGCAACAACATCCAATGTCAAGACTTCCAGTGGATCTCTGATGTTGTTTTCCTTGCTGCCAAATCCAAGGAAATATCTGCTAAGTTGAAGATGGCTGACCTGTGTAAGCAATTACGAAACAATCTACAAATGTAATGAAAAGAACTAAGTTTATATAATCTACTACTTACATATATATATATATATATATATATATATATATATATAACTTATACTGATCAAAATGGTGAACACCATTATCCTTACAATAAACTGATCAAAAGATCATAACCCAAATAGTCTTGGAAAGAAACTTAAAAAAAAAAAGCAAACTCTACTGAGTTGCAGATGTTCCCTTCTTCTTTTGTGGCTTTGGTGCTTGAAATGTTTGGTTGAACCAACCAGCGCCATTGACAGACTGGCTAAAAGTCTGTTGCACAACTCCTCTTCCACCTCTTGCTCCTCTACCACCCCTTCCACCTCTTGCTCCTCTACCACCCCTTTCACCTCTTCCTCTAGATGCAAGGGCAGAAGATGTTGATGGTGCATTTTGAGATGTTGATGCTGAGGTTGATGCAGCTGTAGAAGTTGATGCAGATCCTCTACATGTACATGTACCTATGCCTCCCCTAGAACCTCTACCTCTCCCTCTCCTGCTCCTGCTGGAACTGCACTCAGCTGGATCTGGGTAAGTAGTTTCTTGGGTTCCTCCATCTACCATGGTTCTTGGTCTGCTTCCTTTAGGATTAGAACCAACCTCACCACCAGCACAAGTTCTTTTGTTATGGCCTATCTGGTTGCATCTCTTACATGTCCTCTGTCTCTTCTCATTCACATGATCATCATGCCCCAACTTCCTCTTCTTAGCAGGTCTTCCTGGTTTCCTCATATGTATAGGTGGTTTGACAAAAGGCTCTTGAGGCTACAAACAAAAGAAGCAACACAGAAGAAAAAAAGAAGTTAGATCTGGTTATAAATACAAAAACCTAAGAAATAAAGTAACCCTAAATGAATTTGTAAAGTAATAAAGAAAGGGAACAAGATAATATTCCCAACAAAGAAGAAAAGGACAAAAAAAAACAAAAAAAAAAACACAATAAAGGGTAAATAATGATGTCACCTCTTCCAAATCTTCTCTCCCTCTGAGTAATTGCATTTGGGTGGCATAAGTGGCTTTGTATGCATCCAATGTGTAATATGGACTACAATAACTACAAAACAGACAAGGGAAACAACTACATAACATAGTAAATGAGAAATGAAAGTAGTTGAGCACATTCAACAAACATACAAACATTCAATAAACATGCAGACATCAATAAACTTACTCTTCCCAATTAGGTCTTAAAGTCTTCAAAACACAGACAACATGCTGACAGGGAAATCCCCTCAGTTGCCATTGGACACTACTACAAGTCTTGTTGATCATATCAACTTGGAAGACAAAATTGTGAATTGATGTAACTTGATAACTAATACCATATACAGCACCACTAATCCTAAACAGACCAGTGCATTCTTTCATCTTCTCAATCAGCTTCATTGCTTCAGGTACTAATTCACCATTTTTCCAGTTCAAAGACAACTGCTTTCTCCAATACCACAAGCTCATTATTAACTATCCATACATTAAGCCCAAGGTACAAATAAGCTTGTCTCTAAGTTTCTTAATCATGTTATTAAAGGACTCAGAGAAATTATTGTTCATATGTTCACAACATGAATAGGGGTCAAAGAATGCTCTGGAGCGCTAGGTAGGATCCTCAGTCATCATATATTGAGCAGCATATGCATTTTCCAGCACCAAAGCATCCATATGGAACTGGACAAAAATAAACATGAAGGCTATTAACAATTTATAACTAATAAAACATTCCATGACATAAACAAGTTACAATTGAACACAAAGTGATTTATTACCTTCCAGTGGGTGAACTTGTAGGCTTTAGCAGAATTCCAGATAAGGTTATGTATCTTTGAACCCTTGTAGTGAGTCTTCAAATTCTTGAACATGTGTCTACAAATTCAGTAAAACATATATTAGAAGGTGAAAAAAAAATTAATTATGGTAAAAATAATGAACATACCTAAAACAATATCTGTGTGGGCTTCCTGGAAATAAAGCACTAACAACCTCAATTAAACCTTTTTGCCTATCAGAAATGAAAGTAACTGTTTCATTTGATTCAATCAGGGGCTTTAACTTCTTCAAAAACAAATACCAATCCTTAAAACATTCATTTTTGACCACTTGTATTGCTAATGGTACAACCTGGTTCTGTGCATCTAAACCAGTAGCATCCATAAGAACACCTCCCAGTTTTCCAGTAAGGTGACATGCATCAACACCAACCACTTTTCTACAACCATTTTTCCAACCATGAATTGGAGCATGAAATGCAATCATCATTGACTCAAAGCAATTATCCCCCCTGAAACATTACATGTACATTATACAAACATTACATAATAACCATTATACAAACATTACATAAAAAAAGGTTATAATTAACAATTTACCTTCCAACACTGTAATTTTTTCTGCAGAACCAGGATAAGTTCTTGCCACTATGTCTACAAAGGATGGAACCATTTTATAAGAGTCTTCATAGCTACCATGCACTTTTTCCTAGCAACATGATATGGAAGAGAAGTGTTGTGGGAAGTGTATAATTCATTTACAATTTCCCATGGCTGCTGAAGGAATCCACCAGCCTTCAGCTTCTCAAATAGATACTGAGCAACAGACTCTGCATTGGCTGATTTATTTATGCTAAATGGATCTCCAACACAAGTATGCTCCAGATTCATACTTATAACAGTAAAAGTCTTCTCCCCCTTTGTATTTGATACAAATATTTGAAACTTACAACCTTCAGACTTATGATACCTACATATCACTCTTATCCTTCTATTGTCACAAGGCTTCAAAATATACTGAAATTTCTTTATCACTGCAAAAGTCCTGAGGTGCTTCTTAAACTGTATCTTGTATTCAAATTGCATACCCACCTCCATTACATCAGGATTATACGCTACTGGACCATCATCAACTGAAAATAATTCTTCATACATATCAGCAATATGTGGACCCCAATCTTGGTCCCATTCCTGGTAAAAACTTTGAAGGGCCTCTGCTTTCTTCTTCTCATCTTCAGAGTGAGACCTCTCATCTTCAGAGTCAAGCTTATCATCTTCATAGTCAGATTGATACTATGAGTTACCAAGGCAGTTGTCATCATCACTAGGCACTAAAGCCAGTGCAACACATTTTCCTTTATCCCTTTCAGGTACATCATCTCCTTGTGAACCTACAAAGTTTGCCAAAAGTATTGTTAGTCATCATAACACATTAAATAGCTTAATGTAAAGTATATAATCAAAAGTAGTACTGCAACATTACCTTCATTTCTAAAGTTCCGCCAAAAGCCATCATCAAAGTAGATGTCCACAAAATCTCTGACATCAACTATCTCAATATCATTTTCCTCATCATCAGAGCAGGGTGGACTTCTATCATCATCAACTGGATGGCACACATCCTATTCCACATTATCTAATTGAATGTTCTCATACTCTACATCCACATTATCATCTGGATGGCAGGAATCTTCATCATTCAAAGTAACCTCGTAAATAAAACATTTATCTGAGCATCAATTGACTTACAAACCAACCTTGGACTTTTCCTAGTAGCAGGAGAAATTATTGGTGAATTGCTTATAACCTTCTTCTTAGGTGTAGAAAACACAAAGTCATCTTCATGTGTCACCTTCTTCTTAGGTGTAGAAAACACCATCTCAGAGTCATTTGTCACCTTCTTAGTAGGTGTTAAATACCTAACTTCATTAGTAACCCCTGAAGATGAAGGGAATTCATCACCATACCTCAAAACATTGTCACTAATACTGAAGTAAAGATGCACATAACCATCGTCTTGATATTCAGCCCTTTTCCACATTGTAAATAACTCCTCATCATTGGTAATCAGTTCTGGTATGTTATCTGGAGTAAACCAAAAGAAATTGAGCTTCTTGGCCTCACTAATCTTCATCTCCCACATAATCATATCAGTCAACATGTCAAGATCAACAAAGTTTACATCCAAATCATGGTATAAAGTCCATTTATTGGTGGTGAATAATTCAACCCTAAAGCTCCTTTTGGGGTACCTAACAAATCTGCTCCAGCACATACAACAAACAAAAAACCATCCAAACAATTCAATTACTAAGTTCATAATATATACACAAACACCATATTCATCATTTTTATCATTCATTCAATAGCAGCCATAAATCGAGAAATTAAAAAATCCCCAAATTTCAAAATTAGGGTTTCTGAAAAATCCCAAAATTTCTAAATTACGGTTTGAAAAATGAAAATCAGTAATCAAAGAAGGGTAAACCGATCAAACCCTAACACGACATAGACATAATTGTTCGAATCAAAAAAACCCTGAACCCTAAATCACCAGAAACAGATCGACAACCAAACATAAAAACCCTAAAACAACATAATCATTTTGAGAGAAACCCTAAACCATAAAAAACCTTACCTCGTTTTTCTCGAATCACTATCATCACGACTCATCTTGTATAACTTCTTACTTCAATCATTTCTTCAAGTTCTTCATCAACAGACCTTGAACAAAAGAAAAAACAGAAGAAAAAACTGAGAGAAAATAAAGGCGGCCACTTAACAGCTCTCAGTGATTAAACGGGTTTCGCTTTGCTTCGATCAGTTCTTCAAGCTCTTTATCAACACACCTTAAAGAGAAGAAGAGAGGAAAGAAATAACTGAGAGACAAGAGAGGCGGAAAGAAAGAACTGAGAGACAAGAGAAGAAAAGTAACTTTAGGGTTTCGATTTATGAATATATATGAACCCTAGGCACGTGCGAATATATACTGAACTCTATTTTGTCCTTGTAAACAAGGTTGTTCAGGTGAAGAAATATGGCTACATTGAAATATGTTGTTGGGTCATAAAATCTAAAGAACTCTTGTTTACAAATATATTTGGGCCTTACCGAACTCTATTTTGTCCTTGTAAACAAGGTTGTTCAGGCGGGAAAAATGGCTACACCGAAATATGCTGTTGGGGCCATAAAATCTGAACAACTCTTGTTTTCAAATATATTTGGGCCTTACCGGCTAATGGAACTAAACCTAATGGAAATACACGGTTCCACTACCGTTATTAATAATGGATTACCCGTTAGCTTATCGGTATCGGATATCCGTTTGCCACTATGTCGGATGTAGCAGTAACGGCTAACTGATTATTGGTATCGGATGTCGGCTAATCGGTATCCATTGACAGTCTTATGTGCGATCAAACATGTCTCGCGTAGGAGTCGTCGGATTCTCGAAATTGATAATAGGCGTTGGATCATTCTTGAGATGGATCGGTACCAGATTAACTAGAGGGTATTTATGGAAATACGAATTTAACAGAGGGACATATTGGTAATTCCATATACTTATTATATATTTTTTCGGGAATTAACGGTAAGTTAACTCCGTTTGGACGAAAAACTCCAGAAGAGGAACACTTTTGTAAATCTGTTTCAAAGAGGGATACTTTTCTTTAATACCCATCTAAATATCATTAGAAGAAGTGTTATAAATTTGGTTTACCAAAGAATTTACTGCCAGGAAACATAACTTTTCTTCATTTTCTGATCAACCCTTTGTTGGAAATGCAGATCTAGTTTGCTCATCTTTCTCTGTGCGCTCAGTGTCTCTTCCTTCCTTGCAAGCAAATAAGTAGAGACGTAACATGACTCCTCAAAATAATTTTCAGGTTGAATGTAAAGTTTAGATGAGACAAATCGAATATAGATGTCATTTATCATGTAACACGCACTATACATAAATGGAGCACTTGTAGACGATAGATCTTTGTTACATCAGCATATCATTAACTTCTATCGCACCTTATTCACTGAAGAGGAGGTTATCAGGCCGGAGCTGGAAGGCATAGACTTTGATAGGATAAACGACCAAGAAAACATAATCTTAGAATCAACATTTACTGAAGATGAAGTTTGGAAAGCCATCCAAGAGCTAGGAGGTGATAAAACACCTGGTCCAGACGGCTTCCCAGTTGTTTTTTTCAAGAATTGTTGGGGTTTCCTAAAGAAAGACATAATGGGAACAATCAATGAATTTTGTTCCATGGGAAAAATAGACATTAAACATAACTCCACCTTCATCACTCTGGTTCGAAAAAAAGATTATGTGGAGTCGATCAAGGACTGCAGACCAATCTGTCTGCTCACTAGTGTTTATAAAATCATCGCAAAAGTGCTGGAAACGAGACTCAAGCTAGTGATGGACAAGATAATATCCCCAGTTCAGTGCGCGTATATTGAGGGTAGGCAAATTATAGATGGTATATTAATTGCTAACGAGTTAGTTGACTCTAGACTGAGATCTGGCAAAGCAGGAATCATCTGCAAGATTGACTTAGAAAAGGCCTTCGACAGGATTAATTGGAAGTACTTGGAGTTTTTTCTAAACAAAATGGGGTTTGGTAGAAAGATCTGTAAGTGGCTAAGATTCTGTTACTCAACTTCTATTTTTTCTGTGTTGATTAATGGTTCATCTTTTGGTCACTTCTCTAGTTCTCGAGGCGTGAGGCGGGGATGTCCAGTTTCACCACTTCTTTTCAATATAGCCATGGAGGGATTTTCAAGATATATGGATAAAGCTTCAACACTGAACCTGTTCAGTGGTTTTTCTGTGACTCCTAACAGTATCAATGTTAATCACCTACACTATGCTGACGACACTATCTTTTTCATTGATAACAGTATGGAGGAATTACATAATCTGTTCTCTGCCATGAAGTGCTTCGAGTATATAGCTGGTTTAAAGGTAAACAATCTAAAAACAAGACTGATAGCAATTGGGGAGATTCCAGATATCTCAGTTTGGGCAAAGGAACTTGGTTGTGTCACTGATGTCTTGCCTTTCATTTACTTGGGCATGCCATTAGGAGCAAATCCTACATCTAAGAGCATATGGGATCCAATAGTTGAAAAGTTTGAAGAGAGACTTTCAAACTGGCGGAAAATTTCTCTTTCAAAAGGAGGGAAACTAACTCTACTGAAATGCATTTTAAATGCTCTACCAGTCTACTACTTCTCGTTATTTCAAGCGCCTGCCTCAGTCATTAAAATCTTGGAAAGAAAGATGTGAAACTTCCTATGGGAATACAGTGGTTCTTCTAGAATATCTCATTTGGTTAATTGGGATCTCGTCTGTGCCGGTAAGGAAAGGGGGGGTCTGGGAGTTTGTAACCTGAAGAGGATGAACCAGAGTTTGTTGGCGAAATGGTGTCGGAGATTCGGCCAAGAAAAAACAAGACTGTGGTACAAAATTGTGGTAGATAAACATGGGGATAACTTCTCCTATTGGATCCCAAGTAAGGTGAAGCATTCTCATGGTGTATCATGCTGGAAAACAATAGCTAATACAGCTCAGTTGGTCGACACTCATTCCTACTTGACTATTCATTCAGGAAGAGCAACTTCGTTTTGGCATGACATATGGAAAGGAGATGCCTCTCTTGCCTCCTTATTCCATTCTCTGTACAAGTTAACCAATAATAAGAACGTGAAGGTTGCAGATACGGTCACAGTAGATGGAAACTGGAGTTTTAATTTCAAACGTAATCTTACAAATTCTGAAACAGATAGGTTTGTTGATCTGCTATCTGTTATTGGAAACACTCCACCAGTTCTAGACAACCTTCCTGATACTAGGCGTTGGTCTTTGCATAATGATGGAATATTCACAGTTAAAACCCTATATGCCAAGCTTATTGAAAATTCAGGTATTGATAATTTCCCTCATCAATTCATTTGGAAGAAATATATTCCGCCCAAGATCAATTTCCTCCGTTGGTGTCTGTTGCATGACAAGTTGAACACCATAGACATGTTGCAGTTTAAAGGGGTTGATATTTACAATTCTTGTGCTCTCCGTGGAGATGATATGGAATCGCAAGAGCATATTTTCCTGCACTTTAAAGTTGCGCACATTGTCTGGTCCATGGTGATGCCAACTGACTGCTGGTCTTGGGTGATTCCAAGAAATTTCAATTCCCTGGCACAAGAATGGTACTACGGTCACTTCAGTGCTATAGGAAACTTCATCTGGGAACTGATCCCTGCGGCAGTGGTGCAAACTTTATGGGCTGAGCGCAATAATCGAATTTTTCAGCAGAAACATACGTTTAAAACAGATGATGACTTGGGTTTGGAAGTGCGTTCTTTGGTTTTATCTTGGGCAGCAGCAGCAGGCAGACGTGTCCATTTAAACTTTGCGAACACAATCCACAACAATTGGCTTTCCATCTTTGTGTAATTTTTGTTTAAACTTCCACTCCTGGTGGAATTGTTGTAACTTCTCTTTCTCCTCTTAATAAAATTCATTTCTGTTCAAAAAAAAAAAAAATGTAACACGCACTATCTATATTTAACTGAAATCAATCGGTTGATAATCACAAATTCCCAAAGCATGGCAACTCATTTAACTTCGAACAAATATGGCTTGATATCAGATATGCATGTGGTGGTAGTTGAATCAACATAGCCTAATCATACAACTATAATATAAGTATAATTTTTTGATCGATAATTCGCACATAATCAATGAGATCAAGGTATCATAAATTTGAGATACCCGTAGCAACATTTAAATCAAAGAAGCCCCTTATTCTTATACTGATTAGCATTTCTGCAGATGCTTCTTATACCACGTAGAAGTTTCTGTCTTTTTAAGTCCGAAATCTTTTGAAGCCCAAGTTCTTACTCCTTCGTGGTAATTACTAAACCCATGGTAATCTTCTTCCAAAAATACATACAAAGAAAGGAAATAACTTATTAGCAATTCATTTTTGAAGAATCAAAAATTAAAGAAATAACATTAGTCGAAACCTGCAATTGAAAGTCCTAAAAAGATAAAAAAAATTGCCATACCTAACCTAATTATGTCATTTTTAGTTTTTCCGAGGTGTAGACTTACCCTAAATACTTAGGCTAAGTCCTATGGGAGAGTTTGGATGGAAAAATTGGCCAAAAAGTGTTGCAAATCATGAAAAAAGTGTGGGAAATAACTCTCCACTCATTCTGACTACTTCTCTCTCCTAGCATTGGCTCGCCGTTTCACTATCAGCGAAATTGAAAAGCTGAACCGAGCAGCGTTCAAAAAGTAAATCTAAACGCCGGACGGTTCGGCGCTTAGAAATCTGACGGCTGAAACTTAAAGCGCCGAATGGTTCGGCGTTAAACGTTTAATCAGACGCCGAATGGTTCAGCGTTGAGCTAAACGCCGAATGGTTAGGCGCTCACAGCTTACGTGGATGGCCAATTTAGCAGCTAATTAGCTCTCCCATAGGACTTAGGAGGTCGACCAGGCTGACGTGGATGGCCAATCTAGCAGCTAAATAGCTCTCTCATAGGACTTAGCCTTAGGGAGAACCAAAAAGGTCTACCGACCAAGGTGATGCAACTGGCCTACGATTCTTTTGAAATAGTGAAGTTAAGAGAAGCCTGACACTTGCTTTTCATAAATTCTCTTATTTAGCATATGAACCTATTAATGCCAAAGTTGCTTTTCGATCCCCTGGCATGATTCAGAATGACCCTCTTCACCTTTAAAAAACCAAAAAGAGACTGAAGCGTCAGAAGTTTGAGTGTTGAGGTGTAGAAAGAAGACTGATGGAAACGTGACAGAGACCTTTGACTAATATATTAGAGCCATCTTCAATGCCCTTTACTTTTTACCGTTGGAGTTTTTTTTTGCTTCCCTTGTTTGATTTGGAGTCAGCAATAGCATTGAAACAAAAGAAGAGTCATACACGAACCGGTTGTTCTTTAACACAAATTCTACTGGTTCTTGTTCAACAAAACTTCTACCATAGTGTTTGTACAAATATGATGGACGCATCTAGATTTTGCCAAATTTTAGTGATACAATTTCACTTGGCCTATACCATTCTCAAATATGAAAAAAGAAGCACTTATAAATTCATAACAAACAATGAGACAATTACGATAAAAAAAAAACATACACACAATACTAATTAGTTAAGTACTCTCTTAGTTGCTTCTTTAGTTCATTTGGCAATTTTCAAATGAAAGAGAGTTTGTAGAAGGGGGTGCAGGGTCTGTTGTCTATTGTGCCTGAACTGAAAAAGATAAAGAGGATGTACTAGTTTTTCTTGGTTTTAAGATTTTGTGCATCTTGAGTGTTGAAGTGTAGAAGACTGATAGAAACGTGACAAAAGAGTTGAGAATTTTGAGTCTGACTAATATATTAGGGTCTCTGTTGTCAATTGTGCCTGAACTGAAACAAATAAAGAGGATGTACTAGTTTTTCTTTGTTTTGAGGTTTTGTGCATCTAGTATTGTGAATTATCCTGTGGATAAAGAAGCACGGGGGAGCTTCAAAGAGTAGTATGGTTTTGGGACTCGGAAAGCTAGCTGTAGTCTTTATAAGAGGCAACTACTTTGTGCAAATTTGTGTTAAGGATTATGTCTTGATTTTTGAACTCAAGGAACCCGTAGGTTTTGTAAATGTTGGTGTTTTGGTTTGGACCTAGGTTCTTTAACTGTGATGAAAATGTTGAAACCAAATTGTGGTGACTGAATGAGATACTTCTGGTGATAAATTACATTTCTGGTAATGGGTTAATGTTTAGGAGGTGGAAATGCGAAAAAGTTACTCTTCTAGGAAACAAGTCTCACAATTTTATCCCGTGGGCTTGTGTTGTAGCTTACTTGCATACTGTGAATTTGAGTGGCATAAAGAAGCCGAATGATAGCTCTAATGCTGGGATACAAGATAGCACTATTCTGAATGGTTCACTTGAAGTTTCCCAAGACTTATCGCAGTATAGAAGAAATTTCGATGGTCGAGCCTTTTGCTTTTTTGCCTCTGCCAATTAATATCGGTCTTCCAATACATGTTAATGAATATGAAGGATATTTGGTTCGGAAATGACATGGCAGGGGGTGGAAAAGTGTATTCAGACTGGAATGAATACCTCCTTGAAGATGTTATTTCTTCTGCTTTTGGTCGGTTGCTCGAACAGGTAGGGTCGGAGATAGGTCTATGTGATTTGTTCTCTTAACTTTGGCCGGTAGGGAGCATGGTAGATCCATGGGCATCCATGGTTCTGAAACTCTACATGTCCTTGTGTGGTCTTGGTCTACGTGTTTTACACACTGAACCTAGAGGTGGCCAGTGGATCTCCACAAAGCAAGCAATTTTTCGTGATTTTTCTTTCTTTAAAGCAGAGGAGCTATTGGAAGCATTATCTTATGCAGGGTTGTCTCTTGTAACTTTCAGTTTTAGTTTTATAATTTGGTGAAACCAAAATAGGTTTCATCATATTTTTGATGGAACCTTTTTTCGTTTCACCATTGTTTTACTTTCACTTTTCTTCTGCATCTTTGACAACACAATAGATGATGTAGGAAGAGACAAATATTAGTTGAGTTGATGTAGAAATTTCTACATTTTTAGTCTTTTCAGACTTCTCACTTTCTACAGTTCATCAACTTTCAGTTTTCGTTTTAGACTACAATATATTAATTGAGTTGGTGTTTTCATTTTATAATCGGTCTGAGAATAAATAAGTTTGATTAAATTTGTCAGATTTTTTGCAGGCCTTTAAAATTTGGTGCAACCAAAATAGGTTTCATCATATTTTTAATAGAACCCTTTTTGGTTTCACCATTGTTTTACTATCACTTTTCTTCTTCATCTTTCACAACACAGTATTATTGACAATCATAATTGAAACCATTCATAAACCATTTAAACCTTTTTGAACTATTATAAGCATTAGAATCTTTTGGATTTTGAAAGAAAACATAATTTTGCAGCAGGCTATTACAAGTTTACAACAATATTGTTGGCTCGGTGACAGTACACTAAATGGGGCACCACATGTGAGTATTATTCTCCGCTATCAAGGAGTATATTATATGCAAACTTTGGTCATTTCCTTTGATCTTGCTACTCTGAAACAATGTGGGAGCATACCATCTTTTCTTTGTTCAAGTGAACTTAAAACCATCATAATGGATGAGCTCATCTTCTTCCAATACACTATAATAGAAGGGCTCGAAGAAACGCCATAATGGACATGATACAAGAGCCTTTATATGCAGTTTTTTGTTCGTTATCAATGCCTTTATTTCAGCTGCTACCGCGCACAAATGATGCAACGAGCACCTGAACGACTTTGTTTCTCTTTTTTTTTACCTATAAGTGAAACCAAAAGTTAGGTGAATCGTAGAAAAATAATGAAACCAAGAACAATATGAATCAGGAAGTACAAAACAACTTTGACAGATTGTTCTTCATATGTAAAACATCAAACAAACAACAACTGAAATCTGGCTTCACCAATAATTGAAAATGTTGTAATCAGATTTGGTTTCATTAGAAAAACTAGAAATAAACATGCCCTGCAGAGAACACAAGAAATAAACAAACCCAAGTTATATAAAGAATACATCAAAAAAACACATGGTTCCGATGAAACCAAAGTAGAAATGGTGTAACCAAATATAGTTACATCAACCAAACTCATGGTTATGTCAGAATACAACAAGCATTACCAAATAAATACCGGTGGAACCAATTTGAGATAATGAAAAGTGATGAAACCAAAAAGGGTTTTATGAATAAAAACCAGAATATACTTTAGCAAACATTATCAGTTATGGTGGAACCAATTAACAATTGTAAAATCATGAAACCAAAAATGGTTTCATCAAAAAGAGAAGATTATAGAGTCGGTCGCATTTAACTGTGATGAAATCTTGCTTTTCGATCCCCTGGCATGATTCAGAATTGAAAGAACACGCTAAAACACAGAACAGAGTATTTGTCATACACTGTGCAACGAGTAGTTGTTCTCAATATTTGTCAGTTGCTTTTTACGATCTAAGCTAGCAGTGAGTACTAAAGGTTGATTGCACGATTAGTAAATCGTTGACAATTTTTATTTTGATGATTAGGATTTATTCTTAGACCTGGCATAGTCATCACCGGCTTGGTGTCTCCCCATATAATTCGACATTCAAGGAGACTGAGTCTATCTTGGAAGAACCATATTTTGGGGACCATGGTTTTTTTGGGGGGACCATGGTCTTATTAGGCCACCCACCCTACAATGGTAAGGGTGTCCTAACAATAATCCTACTTAGCAAGTTTACTAATTTTCCCTTAACCTAATTAACATTAACCCTAATACTAACTCTAACATTAACCCTAATCTAAAAAAAAACTGAATAGAAATCGTGATTCTTCTTCTTCATTTCTCGACAAACCCGTGATTCTTCTTCTTCATTTCTCGACAAACCCCTAATCTAAAAACCGTGATTCTTCTTCTTCATTTCTCGACAAACCCATTTATTTTAATTTGTTTTTCATCGATTCAATTGAATAGAAATCATCAAAATAGGCTTGAAATGGTAGTTACAATGTTGAGTTCGGTTACAACGTGTTTTCTGTTTTCCCTAGGTTCCTAACCGAACTTACTGAACTGAAGAACACGAAGAACAATTCGGTTTTATGTGATTCAGAACTTAGTTACCGAACTATAGAGTTCGGTTGGTTCGCAAAGAAATTGTAAAATTTTCATGTAACCGAACTGTAGGGTTAAAAAAAATAGAAAGCAATTTTGAGGATGTAACCGAACCTTACCACTTTTCCATTGGTTTTATTAGTCTTAAAACCGAACTCTGACCTATGAGTTCGGTTCGATCGCCAAGAAATTGTAAAATTTTCATGTAACCGAACTGTAGGGTTAAAAAAAATAGAAAGCAATTTTGAGGATGTAACCGAACCTTAATTACCACTTTTCCCATTGGTTTTATTAGTCTTAAAACCGAACTCTGACCTATTAGTTCGGTTCGGTCGCGAACATTTTAAAACCTCCATGTAACCGAACTGTAGGGTTAAAAACATAGAAAGAATTTTCTATAGAGTTCGGTTGTTTCGCAAAGAAATTGTAAAATTTCCATGTAACCGAACTGTAGGGTTAAAAAAATAGAAAGCAATTTTGAGTTCGGTTGGATCGCAGATGCATGCAGTTTGCGATCCAACCAAACCTTATACACTTATATCAAATTAATTTGTACGTAAAGTTGGGCTAGTTGCGAATCAACCGAACATAACGCTGCATGCCAGAACTTCCATTGATATGGAGTTCGGTAACCTGCGTGTTTGGATCAAGTAACCGAACTACATCTTCAAACTAGTTCGGTTACTTGTTCATCTCACAAGGAAATCGAACAACACCTTCAGATGAGTTCAGTTACTTGTTCATCCTCACAAGGAAACCGAACTACACCTTCAGATGAGTTCGGTTACTTGTTCTTCATATAAACTAACCGAACTGTTCAAAATCCAGTTCCAAATCTTACATTTTTGGGGAATTTTTACCAATTAAACATACATTATCTATGAGAGGATGGAGATGGAGAATCAAATTCATCACTTGAATACTCAAATGAGGTGAATTGGATTTTTTTTTTATTTTCCATGTTTTTCTCCTTCATCTTCTCTAACTCTAATCTCACAAAAATTCTACTCATAATAATTTACTCAACTAATAATAAACCCATTTTTTAATTTAATCTCACTAATTGTTTTTAACTAAATTATTTTACTAATCATAACTTAAATTAATTAGGAGGGTAGATTAAGTATTAAATGAATATCTAGATAAGGGGTGACCTAGAATTACTTCCAATGTCTTTACCCAAAATAGAACCATGGTCACCCAAAAAAACCATGGTCCCCAAAAAATCGTTCTCTTGGAATACCGATTTGACTGCGGGAGAATAGCAACAGATGTTTAGAGAGGTCAGCTGAGCAATTAAAGATGGAGATTGTTAATTATTATAGAATTCGTTCGGGACAGTCTTGTTGTTAGTTGTAAGAATCTTATGCCGCTTGAAAATACCTCAAAATCTTTCGTTTACTATTCAAATGACATGAAGATTCAAATAAGGATTCTAGTAGTGTTCTGAGAAATATAACATGACTCTGATCCAGAAGCATTACTTAAACATCGCAAATAAAATTAACATATGCTGCAAGGAGCAAAGTAAATATGGTAAACCATTGTAAAACTTTGTTTCTTATATCATCAACTTTTTTGATCCTCTCAACTTCTAAAGCCTTAATCCCTAACAATCTTATTTCGTCTTCTTTCTTCTCATCATCATCCTTGTTATCCTTCTTCTGCAGAAGGCTTCTGATGTCAATCTGAACATCTTCAAGTTGCTCATCCACTTGAAATTCCTGAACTTGTGCCATCTGCATTTGAAAGAACCCACTTAAAAACCAGAATCATGACTAGATTAAGAATATGAACGAATCCCTCAATAAAAACTACATAATAAGCAAAAGCAACACATGTATTAACGGGACTCGAAGATCTTTCGATCAAAAACAAGACCATTGAGGAAATAAACATGTATTAAAGGGGCAGAAACCTCAAACAACATCAATAATTCTAAACCCTAACCTCAAATTCCATAAAATTGAATAAAACAATAAACCATTATAATCGAGATTCATAGTGGGGTTCTGAATGAGTAGGAGGTTCCATTCACATATCAACTCTTTTCATCACAACGCCTCAATCTCAACTCTCTTGACACCCAGAATGAAAAAGGTTTCAAAGATAAAACCATAAAAAATCAAGAAGAAACACCATCAGAAAATATAGATTTAAAATCAACAACGACACAAAGACAAAGTCTCAGATGACTGTCGTGATGTTTTAAATCCATTTTCATCATCTGTAACTTGCAATAGCAGAACTCAACACACTACACAGGTATAAGAGAGAACAAAAAAATAGCAAAATTTAACATACTGCAGAGTATATGAAACAAAATCTCATTATAAGAACTGAAATACATTAAAAAGAAAAAGGAACATTGACTTAGAAATCATTTCACCCCACTGGTATACATACAACTTAACCAAATGAAACTCATATGAGCTCTACAAAGACTTCAATATCTCACTAACAAAACCAACCAAATGATACACTTCCAAACCACACTAATAAAACTAGAAAAGAAAGATAAAACAATCTTATATACAAGCAGATACTTGGGAGCAAACAATAGTAAACAAAGAATCACAACTCAAAACGAATGAAGAAGATTTATACCTCACTGACTCAAGGTTTTCGTCGAATTCAAAAACTCCTTGACGATTTCTTCAGCTCAAACTCTATCTCTTTTAACTGATTTTCTTCTTTACTCTCTAAATAATTGAATGAAGAAGAGAAGAGGAACCTTTTCGAGTCTCAGTAATGCACTGATGAGAGTACCCAATTTTCTAACCATAAAAAAGTAAAATGTAATGACCTATTATACTCCATGGTAATAAAATAATTCAACGATTAGTAGTCGTTGGATTTGAAAATGATCTATTTTATTTGTGTTGATACTAGATACAGCATATTTTGTTTCGAGGTGAAACACTCATACTCATCGGGCGTACCCGAAAACCATACACCATACTATTAGTCTGATGCTCCGCAGTCAAATTTCTTTCTTTATAATTTCATCTGTTTTGCTGTTGTCAAACCTGCGCATTTCCTACACATTCATACTACAACATCAGGTCATTTTTTCCAAACAATCACAACAGCATCTCCATAGTTATGCATACTTGCAGCTTTGAATCCATACTTGCAGTCACATAACCATGAAGAAAGCAACAAAACCATGTATAAAAAAAGGATATTAAATAAAACACCGTTCAAAGAAAATACAAAGAGGTAAAACAATCTTTTAATTGTAAATAAGAAAATAAATAAATATCCTAAAGATCCATATTTTCCTAAGTCCGTTAATGCTATTATTTCATCCATATTTTCACCTTCATTTCCTTCCGCACTTTCATTGTTTGCTAATACCTGCTACATGTTGCGCATTTCAAAATAGGCTTCCAGTTGAAAATTAATTGGATACACTTCGAAAAACTATTTTAGCCAAAACGATTTTGCATTAAGATGCACTTCGAATATGAATGACAATCTTATTGCATCCAAGATTTCAGGTACATTTTCTGCCAAATTTTCTTGTTATCCAAGTAAATTTGTTAGATATATTCCCTCTATATTGTTACCTAAGCATATAGTAGAGAATGGCCAATACCTTTATATTTATAGTGTTGATTTCCATGAGATTTTCTATTCTCATATTATCAAGGAGTGGTTCGGCAGTTGGTCCAGATACAATTATCACAGTTGTTGTGGTTTTGTCTGTCACTTTGAGCTCCAATTTGTAATGCGCAACCGGATTTCTTACTTTTTTTCGCAACCATTGCACCATGGGATTCCCTTAAGTATGATGTGTGCATTGTTGCATTTCGGACATGCCATGTAGAACCAAGTGGATCTTTCTCGAATATCGGTTACCGTTGCTTTGAATGTGAATGTGGTACCCTGTTATAATTGGTTATCAATTATTAGTATTTTTTTTTTTGATACATTATCACTTGCATTTGAAATTCTATATAAATGCTACATTGTTATCTGAATTTTGCAGCAATTCAAGTCCTTCCATCACAGTGACCCTGTTTCTGAAAACTAATTCCTCCATTGAACCTCCCTGCTGCATTTTCTTTTCTTTGCTATCAACAATTACCACTTTAGTGAAATCTGCAAATCTGTTAATATGTAGGTTAATATGTAGATATTTGGATCGACATTTAACAGACATGAACATGTATTAATCGGTCACAAATTATTAATAATACTTACTTTGACTTAAATTCTTGAACTTGTGGTATGTCAAGATCCACATATACTGTGGTGGACTTTGATATCTTCAAAAATTAAATAACTGATTCATTCTTTATGTTAGTATAGGAATATTGTGGCTGCATATATTTATGGAGTTAATAAGTGGATGTCATCTACCATAGTTTTGATTACCTACAAACTTATGCACTGTCAGTCCAGTTGCTATTAGTACCACATTCTCGCCTTCCTTGATTTTTTTGGTGGGGTTTCCCGTGTCTCCCTAAAGTGTTATTTTCATCTGCTTGCCTCTTTCATTCTCTATTGTTACATCTATTTTTACGACATCTTCATCGTTTTTCTTCCGAATTATTTATGGCCCTTCTGCTAGTATTAGTTTTCCAATGACGTCTGCCAAATCATATTAAATTAATTAACTAAGTGATTTATTTTATGAACTGTGCATATTTATCTTAATAAGAAAAAACTTTCTTGAAACATGATAGAAAAGTGTTACCTGTAGTGTAGATAACATTTAGCAATGTTCATTGAATTAGATTGTTTTTATTGATATTTTTCTTGTTCCAAATAATATTTATGAATATTATTTATTTTATAATTTTCATCTCAGGTATTTTTTATTAAATTGAGTACAATTATGTACAATATTTTTAATCGATATATGTATACCACCATATCCCTATTTCTGAGATCTTGTCGCTGTTTCATAGGGTATAACTGGCATCCGCAAAAGAGTGGTACTCAACAACACCTATGAAGGGGCAACCAACAACTACGCATATATATGCATGAGTGAACTATGAGAGTGAGCCTGCCTTGTGACTTGAATAACCCAAAGTATTTAATTTTTTCTAATTCAATGAGTTTAATTAATGTTTTTAATAGAATTCAATGTTTTTGGTTTTTAAACATTGATACTTAAGTTCAGGTAAAAAAAGGAAGCTCAATATACAACGTGCACATCAAAAACGTTATAAGCAATTAAGATCAATTAAAAGAAACAATTTTAGACTAGTACCTTTGTTTTATCTACACGAGTTTGTGTATAAATAGGAACAACATAATCCATTTTAATATCAAACAGTTGAGACATTCCAAATACAAGAAGAAGAAGAAAAGCATTGAAGAAGAAGAAAGAAGTCAAGATATGGCGAAGCTTGATAATGTTATATTTGTTGTTGCTCTTTCCGTTGTTGTTTGTGCATCGGTTTTTATTGGTGCAAGTGGTGCGAGGGATATTGATAGTTCTCCCGCCGAAGCACCTTGGGTTAGTCCATGGCCAGAACAGTGTAGAATTTCCGGACCATGTGGAGAGTTTGTGGGAAATCTTGTTGTCTCAAAGGCCTTTTCAACCAAAAAGTATGTAGTGTGTTGCAATGAAATTGTACAAACTACGAAGTATTGCTGGGAAAAGGTAATGGAGGTTGTTGAAGGTCTAAATATTCCTGCTTTTGCTAACCTTCATCCATGGGTGGAAATTACCTGGGACAAGTTTGTCGGTCTCACAGGCTATCCGTCACAAGCACCAATTATCAGCGGAAACTCCCCTACACAAGCACCTACATGGCCTGAACAATGTAGAATTTCGCAATCGAGTATATACACTTTGACACAACTTCTTGTGACAAAGACTTTGCCTAACCAAAAGGATGTTACAGGTTGCAGTGAAATTATTCTAACCGGTCAGGATTGTTAGGAAAAGACAATGACAATCCTTGACGATCCATGGGCAGAAAATATTTGGAACAAATGTCTCATTCTTACCAACTAACTAGGGCATTATACTGTGTAAAAGCATAATAATATGGTCATTTGTATCAGTGTCTGAAAAAATTTGATTGAGTTAATTCAAGACTCTTCATTTTATCAATGGCCGATTTAAATGTATACATCTTCCATAAAAACTTATATTACTCAAACACTCAATTTCAACGATACGTGCATTTTCAGTAACACTTTTCACTTAAGATATGTGAGTCGTTAAAATTGTGATAGAAATAGGAAGTTGGGTAAGAATGGAAAATCCTCAAAGATGAAACGAGAAACATAGTAAACATAATTCCTTGTGTCGAGTGGGATTTATTTATTTTCTTCAAATTTGCATGCTTTAGAAACAAAATTTTATGAAGATTCTCAAAGCACGAATACTTCAACATGGATGATGTACTTGTATCGGATACTCTATTTAAGTTATCGCTTTTTTATAATTACTAAAATGGTATGAGATAATTTGGGGATAGCTTTCAGAGATTTCAAGAGGTGACACTTTCTTCAGTTTGATATATATCTATACATAAAATTCAAATACTTTTAAAAACTCGTCATGTTTTTGTTATCAATACAATATAGATATTTGTATAGATCATATAATACTATAACCAACTCGAAATTTGCAATTTTTGGAAAAATTTAGATTTTCCTAACTAATGAAAGTACTTATCAAAAGAAACTACGAGCCACAAAAGGCGACTCAAAAGGACTCCTGACGAAAAAGTTACTAACAAAACAAAACTTTCCTAAAACGGCAAAAACGGGTCTTAGATGCCCCGGAAAATGGAATATGGCTAAATTTATAAGACCAAGGCGGTCATAGACCTCCTTGTCATGATTATTAGGACGTTTCCCATCAAAATAGACACCCGCCGGTCTGTTTCACAAAAGTCGGGTCTTTTACCTGCAAATAGGCTATGGCGTGCTCGTCTGCATCAGGTTGCAATTTTTTTTCAAAGGTACAAATTTTTTACTTGACGAGCTAGAACTAGATGCATTAGTTCTCATTAATAGATATAACATCATTATAATTTAGCAGTGTTCATGGAATTAGATTGTTTTTATTGATATTTTTCGTGTTCCAAATAATATTTATGAATATTATTTATTTTATAATTTTCATCTCAGGTATTTTTTTTATTAAATTGAAAACAATTATGTACAATATTTTTAATCGATATATGTATACCACCATATCCCTATTTCTGAGATCTTGTCGCTGCTTCATAGGGTATAACTAGCATCCGCAAAAGAGTGGTACTCAACAACACCTATGAAGGGGCAACCAACAACTACGCATATATATGCATGAGTAAACTATGAGAGTGAGCCTGCCTTGTGACTTGAATAACCGAAAGTATTTAATTTGTTCTAATTCAATGAGTTTTAGTATTATTTTTTTTAATAGAATTCAATGTTTTTGGTTTTTAAACATTGATAATTAAGTTCAGGTAAAAAAAAGAAGCTCAACATCAAACATGCACATCAAAAACGTTATAAGCAATTAAGATCAATTAAAAGAAACAATTTTAGACTAGTACCTTTCTTTTGTCTACACGAATTTGTGTATAAATAGGAACAACATAATCCATTTTAGTAACAAAAAGTTAAGACATTCCAAATAAAAGAAGAAGAAAAGAATTGAAGAAGAAAAAAGAAGTTAAGATATGGCGAAGCTTGATAATGTTATATTTGTTGTTGCTCTTTCCGTTGTTGTTTGTGCATCGGTTTTTATTGGTGCAAGTGGTGCGGGGGATATTGTTAGTTCTGCCGCCGAAGCACCTTGGGTTTGGCCATGGCCAGAACAGTGTAGAATTTCCGGACCATGTGGAGAGTTTGTGGGAAATCTTGTTGTCTCAAAGGCCTTTCCAACCAAAAAGGATGTAGTGTGTTGCAAAGAAATTGTACAAACTACGAAGTATTGCTGGGAAAAGTTAATGGAGGTTGTTGAAGGTCTAAATATTCCTGCTTTTGCTAACCTTCATCCATGGGTGGAAATTACTTGGGACAGGTGTGTCGGTCTCACAGGCTATCCGTCACAAGCACCAATTATCAGCGGAAACTCCCCTACACAAGCACCTACATGGTCTGAACAATGTAGAATTTCTCAATCGAGTATATACACTTTGACACAACTTCTTGTGACAAAGACTTTGCCTAACCAAAAGGATGTTACAGGTTGCAGTGAAATTATTCTAACCGGTCAGGATTGTTAGGAAAAGACAATGGCAATCCTTGACGATCCATGGGCAGAAAATATTTGGAACAAATGTCTCATTTTTACCAACTAACTAGGGCATTATACTGTGTAAAAGCATAATAATATGGTCATTTGTATCAGTGTCTGAAAAAATTTGATTGAGTTAATTCAAGACTCTTCATTTTATCAATGGTCAATTTAAATGTATACATCTTTCATAAAAACTTATTTTACTCAAACACTCAATTTCAACGATACGTGCATTTTCAGTAACACTTTTCACTTAAGATATGTGAGTCGTTAAAATTATGACAGAAATAGGAAGTTGGGTAAGAATGGAAAATCCTCAAAGATGAAACGAGAAAGATAGTAAACATAATTCCTTGTGTCGAGTGGGATTTATTTATTTTCTTCAAATTTGCATGCTTTAGAAACAAAATTTTATGAAGATTCTCAAAGCACGAATACTTCAACATGGATGATGTACTTGTATCGGATACTCTATTTAAGTTATCGCTTTTTTATAATTACTAAAATGGTATGAGATAATTTGGGGATAGCTTTCAGAGATTTCAAGAGGTGACACTTTCTTCAGTTTGATATATATCTATACATAAAATTCAAATACTTTTAAAAACTCGTCATGTTTTTGTTATCAATACAATATAGATATTTGTATAGATCATATAATACTATAACCAACTCGAAATTTGCAATTTTTGGAAAAATTTAGATTTTCCTAACTAATGAAAGTACTTATCAAAAGAAACTACGAGCCACAAAAGGCGACTCAAAAGGACTCCTGACGAAAAAGTTACTAACAAAACAAAACTTTCCTAAAACGGCAAAAACGGGTCTTAGATGCCCCGGAAAATGGAATATGGCTAAATTTATAAGACCAAGGCGGTCATAGACCTCCTTGTCATGATTATTAGGACGTTTCCCATCAAAATAGACACCCGCCGGTCTGTTTCACAAAAGTCGGGTCTTTTACCTGCAAATAGGCTATGGCGTGCTCGTCTGCATCAGGTTGCAATTTTTTTTCAAAGGTACAAATTTTTTACTTGACGAGCTAGAACTAGATGCATTAGTTCTCATTAATAGATATAACATCATTATAATTTAGCAGTGTTCATGGAATTAGATTGTTTTTATTGATATTTTTCGTGTTCCAAATAATATTTATGAATATTATTTATTTTATAATTTTCATCTCAGGTATTTTTTTTATTAAATTGAAAACAATTATGTACAATATTTTTAATCGATATATGTATACCACCATATCCCTATTTCTGAGATCTTGTCGCTGCTTCATAGGGTATAACTAGCATCCGCAAAAGAGTGGTACTCAACAACACCTATGAAGGGGCAACCAACAACTACGCATATATATGCATGAGTAAACTATGAGAGTGAGCCTGCCTTGTGACTTGAATAACCGAAAGTATTTAATTTGTTCTAATTCAATGAGTTTTAGTATTATTTTTTTTAATAGAATTCAATGTTTTTGGTTTTTAAACATTGATAATTAAGTTCAGGTAAAAAAAAGAAGCTCAACATCAAACATGCACATCAAAAACGTTATAAGCAATTAAGATCAATTAAAAGAAACAATTTTAGACTAGTACCTTTCTTTTGTCTACACGAATTTGTGTATAAATAGGAACAACATAATCCATTTTAGTAACAAAAAGTTAAGACATTCCAAATAAAAGAAGAAGAAAAGAATTGAAGAAGAAAAAAGAAGTTAAGATATGGCGAAGCTTGATAATGTTATATTTGTTGTTGCTCTTTCCGTTGTTGTTTGTGCATCGGTTTTTATTGGTGCAAGTGGTGCGGGGGATATTGTTAGTTCTGCCGCCGAAGCACCTTGGGTTTGGCCATGGCCAGAACAGTGTAGAATTTCCGGACCATGTGGAGAGTTTGTGGGAAATCTTGTTGTCTCAAAGGCCTTTCCAACCAAAAAGGATGTAGTGTGTTGCAAAGAAATTGTACAAACTACGAAGTATTGCTGGGAAAAGTTAATGGAGGTTGTTGAAGGTCTAAATATTCCTGCTTTTGCTAACCTTCATCCATGGGTGGAAATTACTTGGGACAGGTGTGTCGGTCTCACAGGCTATCCGTCACAAGCACCAATTATCAGCGGAAACTCCCCTACACAAGCACCTACATGGTCTGAACAATGTAGAATTTCTCAATCGAGTATATACACTTTGACACAACTTCTTGTGACAAAGACTTTGCCTAACCAAAAGGATGTTACAGGTTGCAGTGAAATTATTCTAACCGGTCAGGATTGTTAGGAAAAGACAATGGCAATCCTTGACGATCCATGGGCAGAAAATATTTGGAACAAATGTCTCATTTTTACCAACTAACTAGGGCATTATACTGTGTAAAAGCATAATAATATGGTCATTTGTATCAGTGTCTGAAAAAATTTGATTGAGTTAATTCAAGACTCTTCATTTTATCAATGGTCAATTTAAATGTATACATCTTTCATAAAAACTTATTTTACTCAAACACTCAATTTCAACGATACGTGCATTTTCAGTAACACTTTTCACTTAAGATATGTGAGTCGTTAAAATTATGACAGAAATAGGAAGTTGGGTAAGAATGGAAAATCCTCAAAGATGAAACGAGAAAGATAGTAAACATAATTCCTTGTGTCGAGTGGGATTTATTTATTTTCTTCAAATTTGCATGCTTTAGAAACAAAATTTTATGAAGATTCTCAAAGCACGAATACTTCAACATGGATGATGTACTTGTATCGGATACTCTATTTAAGTTATCGCTTTTTTATAATTACTAAAATGGTATGAGATAATTTGGGGATAGCTTTCAGAGATTTCAAGAGGTGACACTTTCTTCAGTTTGATATATATCTATACATAAAATTCAAATACTTTTAAAAACTCGTCATGTTTTTGTTATCAATACAATATAGATATTTGTATAGATCATATAATACTATAACCAACTCGAAATTTGCAATTTTTGGAAAAATTTAGATTTTCCTAACTAATGAAAGTACTTATCAAAAGAAACTACGAGCCACAAAAGGCGACTCAAAAGGACTCCTGACGAAAAAGTTATTAGCAAAACAAAACTTTCCTAAAACGTAAAAAACGGGTCATAGATGCCCGAGATAATGGAATATGGCTAAATTAAGAAGACCAAGGCGGTCAAAGACCTCCTTGTCATGATTATTGGGCTTATTCCCATCAAAATAAACTCCCGCCGGGCTATTTCATAACAGTCAGGTCCTTTGCCTGCAAATAGGCTATGGCGTGCTCGTCTGCATCAGGTTGCAAAAAAAAATTCAGAGTTACAAATTTTTCAATTGACGATCTAGAACTAGTTGCATTAATTCTCATTAATAGATATAATATCGTTCTATTTTAGTAGTGTTCATGGAATTGGACTTTTTTTATTTATATTTTTCGTGTTCCAAATAATATTTATGAATATTATTTATTTTATAATATTCATCTTAGGTATTTTTTTATTAAATTGAATACAATTATGTACAATATTTTTAATCGTTATATGTATACAACCATATCCCTATTTCTGAGATCTTGTCGGTGCTTTGATGTGATTGTAGATTGTGGTAAGTAAGATGTCGTTCTCTCGAATTTGTGAAGGATTTTCAAAAATTAAGTAGATTTGTTTCAAAAAAAATAAGCAAACACCGAGACCTTGGATTCCACCATTAACCAATTAAGTGATAAATTCTAATCAATATTCATGCAATTTTTTTCTTTTAAAGTGATTCTAATATTTTTCCTCTAATAGATTTTTGAAGTAATAGTTGTAATCACAAAGCATGAAACATCAAAAGTTTTAAAACCAAGTATGCTCCATCAAAACGATTCACAACTACTCAATAAAAATCAATTTTCTATAATAGTTCTATGCAAATAATCAAGTAAAATAATTGCAATAAATAATTAAAATAGAATTATACCACTTTTCATGGAACAATGGCTTCCTCCGTTGCCTCGGCTAAGGGGTTTAGATCCTCATATTAATCACTTTCTCAAAATACATGTTTATAGCCCAAAAGTTAATTAAAAGAGTGAAAAGAATAAAATCAGTGAATCTGCGACCAACAGAAGGCGTCCAGAAAGGAACGACAAAAAGGAAGTGCTTCTGTTGCTGTTGTTTTAATATCGTACAACGCCTGTCCTTGTAGATGTTGAAGAACGACTGTCTGTGGGAGTCTGTTCTTCGTGCTCTTCAATGGCAGCAGCAGCAACAATGTTCTGAAAATTCTTAATTCACGCCTCCTGAGATCTCCTATCGACCCCAAACTCTTCGTACCTCTTCTAGGGACCCAAATAAACCTATTTATACACCACAGCATGATTAAATCTTTCCCAAACCGCTTCGAAATCTCTTCTTTCCTTCATTGGCATTCACGACAATAATCTCTTCCCTAATTCGTTTCACGCGTTTCTGAGTATTCCCACTTATATCAAACTCTTCCTTAGATATATATGTATCTTTGGAAAGAGTTTTAGGTCTTTAGTCTCTCTGAATTTCCTAATACAAGCTTGACACGGACCGTGTTTCCTTATTTGCTCTGTTTCCTATTTCCGGATTCCAGCCCAATTTGATCGATCCAAACACATGTATTAACCCTGTCTAACCATGAGATGTCCATCCCACTCGAGTTTAGCAATTAAATCTCCATAAAACAGCTCCAATAGTCGAGTCCAAAATTTGCCAGGCGCTGCACATGGTTTCCCGCCAAAATTTCTAATTTGAAACGTGAAGAAAGTGACCTCCCCCTATCCAGTCTCGGTGTCCCTTTAGCACATGCCTAGAAATGGGTTACCCCTTATCCAAAACGAGAGTCCAAATAGCAAATGTCCTCCCAGGTGCCTTTAACAACTTTTCGAGCCAATTTCACCGCAAAAGCTTATTTCTCCAAAAACACCTACAAAGAGATAAAATACCAAAATAAGTACAAAACTGGGTACTAACAATATACACAATAGAGATGAAAATAGACACATAAATGCGTCTATCATGCTTCACAGGGTATAACTGGCATCCGCAAAAGAGTGGTCAACAACACCTATGAAGGGGCAACAAAAAACTACGCATATATATGCATGAGTAAACTATAAGAGTGAGCCTGCCTTGTTACTTGAATAACCCAAAGTATTTAATTTGTTCTAATTCAATGAGCTTAAGTATTTTTTTTAATAGAATTCAATGTTTTTGGTTTTGAAACGTTGATAATTAAGTTCATGTAAAAAATGATGCTCAACAGAAAACATACACATCAAAAACGTTATAAGCCATTAAGATTAATTAAAAGAAACAGTTTTAGACTATTACCTTTCTTTTTATCTACACGAGTTTATGTATAAATAGGAACAACACAATCCATTTTTATATCAAACAGTTTAGGCATTCAAAATAAAATAAGAAGAAAAGAATTGAAGAACAAGAAAGAAGTTAAGATATGGGAAGCTTGAGAATGTTAGATTTGTTGTTGCTCTTTCCATGGTTGTTTGTGCGTCAGTTTTTATTTGTGCAAGTGGCGCGAGGGATATTGATAGTTCTCCAGATGAAGCACCTTGGGTTAGTCCATGGCCAGAACATTATAAAATTTCCGGACCATTTGGAGAGTTTGTGGGAAATCTTGTTTTCTCAAGGCCTTTCCAACCAAAAAGGATGTAATATGTTGCAAAAACATTGTACAAACTACGAAGTATTGCTGGGAATAGGTAATGGAGGTTATTGAAGATCTAAATATTCCTTATTTTTCTAACCTTCATTCATGAGCGGAAATTACCTGGGAAAAGTGTGCCAGTCTCACAGGCTCTCCGTCACAAGCACCAATGATCAGCGGAAACTCCCCTACACAAGCACCTACATGGCCTGAACAATGTAGAATTTCTCAATCGAGTACATACACTTTCACAAAACTTCTTATGACAAAGACTTTGCCTAGCCAAAATGATTTTACATGTTGCCGTGAAATTATTCAGACCGGTCAGGATTGTTGGGAATAGACAAAGGCAATCCTTGACGTAACATGGCAGAAATTTTTTGGAACAAATGTCTCATTCTTTCCAACTAACTAGTGCATTATACTGTGTAAAAGCATAATAATATGGTCATTATTATCAGTGTCTGAAAAAAGCATAATAATGTGGTCATTTGTATCGGTGTCTGAAAAATTAGATTGAGTTAATTCTAGACTCTTCATTTTAGCCATGGTCGATTTAAATGTATACATCTTCCATAAAAGCATTTTTTACTCAAACACTCAATTTCAACGATATGCGCCATTTCCAGTAATAATTTTCACTTAATATTTGTGAGTCGTTAAAATTGAGATGGAATTAGATAGGTAAGAATGGAAAATCCTAAAAGATGAAACGAGAAACATAGTAAACATAATTCCTTGTGTCGAGTGGGATTTATTTATTTTCTTCAAATTTGCATAGTTTAGAAACAAAAATTTACGAAGATTCTCAAAGCACGGATACTTCAACATTGACAATGTACTTTTATCGGATACTCAATTTAAGGTATCACTTAATCGAATATATACACTTTGACACAACTTCTTGCGATAAAGACTTTTCCTAGCCAAAAGAATGTTACATGTTGCCGTGAAATTATTCAGACCGGTCAGGATTGTTGGGAAAAGACAATGGCAATCCTTGACGTAACATGGGCAGAAAATATTTGGAACAAATGTCTCATTCTTACCAACTAACTAGTGCATTATCCTGTGCAAAAGCATAATAATATGGTCATTTGTATCAGTGTCTAAAAAAAATAGATTGAGTTAACTCAAGACTCTTCCTTTTTGACATGGCCGATTTAAATGTATAATTCTTTCATAAAAACTTATTTTACTCAAACACTCAATTTCAACGATATATGGATTTCCAATAATAATTTTCACTTAATATTTGTGAGTTATTAAAATTTAGATAGAATTAGGAAGGTAAGAATCGAAAATCCTAAAAGATGAAACGAGAAACATAGTAAACATAATTCCTTGTGTCGAGTGGGATTTATTTATTTTCTTCAAATTTGCATACTTTAGAAACAAAAATTTATGAAGATTCTCAAAGCACGGATACTTCAACATTGACGATGTACTTGTATCCGATACTCAATTTAAGGTATCGCTTTTTTATAATTACTAAAATGGTAGGAGATAATTGGGGGATAGCTTTCAGAGATTTAAAAGGGGATAGTTTCTTTAGTTTGATATATATGTATACACAAAATCCAAATATTTTTAGAAACTCATCGTGTTTTTGTTCTCAATACATTATAGATATTTGTATAGATCATATAATATTATTTTTGGAATTTTTTTGATTTTTCTTAATAATGAAAGTACTTGTCAAAAGAAACTACCGGCCACAAACGGTGACTCAAAAGGACTCTTGATGAAGAAGTTATTAGCAAAACAAAACTTTTTTAAAACGGCAAAACGGGTCTTAGTTGCCCGAGATAATGGAATATGGCTAAATTTAGAAGACTAAGGCGGTCAAAGACCTCCTCCTTGTCATTATTATTGTGACTTTTCCCATCGAAATAGACACCCGCCGAGCTGTTTCACAACAATCGGATCTTTTGCCTGCAAATAGGCTATAGCGTGCTCGTCTACATCAGGTTGCAAAAAAATTTCAAAGTTACAAATTTTTCACCTGACAAGCTAGAACTAGATGCATTAATTCTCATTAATAGATATAATATTGTTATAATCTTTTGCTTACAGATTTACCCATTTCAACAAAAAAAATTTAAGTTGTGGCATTTCCATGGCCCTGATCCGTCTATATATAGTCTGTACTAATCTACTTGCTAAATCCATCTATAACTTCGGAGGTGGAGTTTTAATGGATGCTCACCAACTTATCTATAAGATCCGGATAGGACACTACTTAATTCTGAGAGGAAAAATGCCGTTAACTAAAGGCGGAACAAACGGCTATTATTAGTACATACTAAACATCTTAAGGTTTCAAGATTCAAGCCATTAACTGCTCCAATAACATTTTAAGGTTCGCCGGAGTTGATATATAGGTCGCTGTAATATTTCAGAAACTGACAAATTGAACATTGAGATATGTTATAAACTAGCAGCATACAGAAAATATTGGAATTCATACATTTATATCCAGTATTAGCTAAATTGGCTAAATTGATTTTATTTTTGCAACCACAATGGAACATACAGGAATTCTTGAAATTCAGGATATCATGTAGTTCCATTCCATTTTACCACGGATCTCGAACAGGAAGTAACCAAAATATCGCAAAAAATGCACCTAGGCTTTTTCATCCATCCACAACAAAAAATATGAAGACCCCATGTATCTGATTGCACCATCAAATCATCAACTCATGGAGTTGAAAGGAAAGGAAACACTTGTGAGAGAAAAAATCATTGTGACAAAATTGATTTAATTGCGTGTTGCGCATCTGTGAAGGATTCTCATAAGTGAAAATCATCATCTCATTTATCTCTTCTAATATCATTTTGAAAAGAGAATTTCAGTTTCAGAGTCGTAGATCTACAGAGACAGAGAGAGGCAGAGACGGCACTGGTTGGTCATCTTGCAAAACCCTAAGAGTCTAAGCTAACCTGACTAATGGAGAGTTCTTACTAATGCTAGGTCTCATGCAATAAACGACTTCGGCAAGTTTGGGGCATCTGACCTAGAGCTGGCAAACGGGCGCGGTGAGGCTGGCTTGTTACGGGTTATACGGGTCAAAATCTGCGGATTGATATTCTTTACGGGTGGTCATTTATTTAAACCGCGCCCGTAACGGGAAAATTTTTATGGATCTGCCCATTTCAACACGAATGAGAGGTGAGTTTATCAATTTAGCTTAGACTAAGTCCTATACGAGAGATTTGACTGCTAGATTGGCCAAAAACTGTTGCAAATCATGAAAAAAGTGTGGGAAAAAAATTAACACTATTTTTTGCTACTTCTCTCTCCTAGCATTTGCTCGCAGTCGCACTATCAGCGATATTGAAACGCTGAATGATTCGGCGCTCAAAAAGTAACACAAACGCTGAATGGTTCGCGCTCAGAAAAATCACAAAAATCTAACGGGTGAGATTTAAGCGCCGAACCGTTTGGCGCTAAAAAAGTAACCAAAACGCCGAACCGTTCGGCGCTAAGAAAAACGTCGAATGATCCGGCGCTCACAGATGACGTGAATGACCAATCTAACAACTAGATATCTAGTCCATAGAACTTAGAAGGTTGACCAATCTAACATGGGTGGCCAATCTAACAACTAAATATCTTTTCCATAAGACTTAGTCTAAATCCATCATTAATTTAGTGGTGGAGTAGCGTGGATGCTCAACTCTCCCGCTGAGTCGAACATTCCAAAGGTTGATTTATAAGATAAAAAGAATTGGGCAATTTACTAGGACACCCTTGCGCTGGTTCCAACGTTGCAGCCCAATATGCAGGCCCGGTTAATCCAACTTCCACAATTGGAATGTGAACTACTTTGTCATTTTAAAGGGACTTAAAATAAAATTACGAAAGGTTCACAAACTCCAAGACGACAAATTATTCACAAATGGTAAATTAATTGATTACAACTCGACATCAATTAGGAAAGGTTCACGACAACTTGACATCAATTACTTATAATTACGAAAGGTTCACGAACTCCGAGATGACAAATTGTTCATAAACTATTTCGTGTAGTTCACGAATTGTTTTCAGAGTTATGGAACTCCACTCATGCTGGAAAATTTAAGAATAATTCACCATTATTATTCTTGGGCTAACCACTTGGTGCACATAGCTTATTTCGACAAACAAACGGTTGCACATTAATTCTTCTTTGTAATTCAAGGAAAACTTTTCTCATGCTCGCATGATCAATCTATATGGAAAAGTTAATCTTTATTGGTGCCAAAGTAATTCGTTAACATGGAAACTAGTTCACGAACTTAGCTTTGATTCTAAGCTACCTAGCCTTGTTTGTTCTTCATTGTAAATAGAGAACTCTCTGCAAACGAGAATCTCAATCCCGGAACCTCCCGAACTTAGTTGCGGTTAGAGTCATCCTATAATGACCTAGGTTTCTTCGTGAAACAGTATTAGGCTATGATTTTAAAGTCTTGACTAAGGGAATCATGAAGCCTGATCAACTATCTTTTACCAGATAGTTCTTGACATCCAGAATCTTATCCAGATAACCATAATTCTTGTCTATTTTAAGGTTCATCTCTTCTGTTGTATGGCTATTCAAGAATTATCAATCATGGAATAAGTTTGATAGAAATTACAAAGTTTTCTTCGTCCTAGAATTTATAACTCCACAAGTATCATATCGATTTGATTGATCTTGTGAGGTAGAGTTAATTAGGCATCTCTATAACCTTTTGTAGAGAGTATGTTATCTTAATTGTTGAGGTTTGCTTGATATCTTCTTTACGTCGAAGATCCCTAATACCAAATAAATTTACATTACCTTGATTGTATATTTTTTAGAAGGAAATCAATAGGCAATCTGTTAGAGATAAATTAGTTAAAGTTTTCATTTAGGTTGAAGTACTTTCTAGGGTTGTAAAGGACATCGGCTTGGGGAATCAAGTGTATAGGGTATTACGAGATCCAAGAGAAGCAAAGATCATGACGAAATATGAATTTCTCGGAGGGTCAATTCGGTTTCAACTGGAATTCCAGTACGAAGTCTGATAGTACGCTAGTGTTTATAACGACTTAATACAGTCCGGTATTCAAAACTGGACTAGGTATCGTGTGGATTTTCTTCACATTACGGTTTTCCTCATTAACAAAATTTTTGGTGTCTTCTTTTATTTCTTTTTCGTATTTTATTGCTTATCTTTATGATGAAAATACATCAAGTAATATTTTAAACAAGCTAGACAATATTTAAGCTCGAACTGCATGGAATATACATGACTCGCTGTTATGAATTTGTGTCTTGAAATATATTACAAGACTTGTTCTTGTTGGAGTTCGCTTTGTGTTTAATTCGAGTATATACTAAGTTGATTCTTGGATATTAATTTTTGAGATCGTCCAAGTAAACCTGTTTACAAATCACGTATAGATAAGGATCTTTATTGTTGATTTATACTTACTAATTGTAAAAAATTTATCCATACATGTTTGCGAACGAAAAAGTTGGTGGTGTACTTGATACCCTCTCCTTTTCAAAAGCATTTTGGAACCCGCCTGTCAATAATCTTAGAGATTCTTTATGTTTTCTCGCAAGGGAAAAATTCCTGTCAATAATCTTAGAGATTATTTATGTTTTTCTCCACGGATAACAACTTGTTCGTACTTGGTCTAACACACATTTCCAAGAAGGTTTTTGATAGTTTCTCGAAATCGCTTATAACTCTCTTCGGAGTTGTGAATCAAACCAAGTCAGAGTTTCTCTTCCCGTGATTTTAGCATGGTGCATGATCAGAGATGTGCCATGGCCTGAAATGAAGCTTCACCCAAAGTTTCTGCTGCGTAGAAAAAGTAGCATTGTCCTAGGCCAATACGCTGCTATTGATGGTGGATTTTAGTTCATGGAAAAAATTGTAAAATCCAATATTTAGTGCGCTGTCATCCTGCAAAGGAACAAAAGCCATTTGAAAGTAATGAGTGTTCAGACCTCTTTACCTATATATGTATTGAGAAATTTAATGTATTTATGAAGTTTATCAGGATGGTGCATCAATCCCAGATACCCTATAAATTTCAAAGTGTTGCATTAATAATTAATGCATAATTCGCCTAGTATTTTCCGTGCTATGTTCTCAGCCGAACACTCATAATTGACACGACATGACGATAAGTGTTCACTCTCAGCAGAGTAGCATGAATCTCCCAAAGTGTCGGTGTTAGAGATATGCACAAAATACCCGCATAGGCTACATCATTCTTTGGAAAAGAGAATCTCGTATCAACACCTTTTAATCAAAGGTAGCATGATCGAATGCATATTTACTCTCTAAAGGAAATCTAGACCGATCTAGGGCGCTCAACCGCTTGCCCAAACCCGAACGAACGCGCTTCGTTCAAAACCATAATTTGAGTCACGACAATATACAACTGTCGCAAATCAATCACGGACGTTCAACTTCGCCAGCCTAGTTGGACGACCCAGATCCAATTTTAGACAATCAACAAGATGCTAACGTGTTCACCGTCGACCCAACTCCATAGTTGGTCGATCGACTTGCTCATAGCAAGCTTGGAATATATAAAATCGTTCACCCAAAGTAGGGTGAACGCGCAAACTTGTAAACAGTTTGCAACAACACATTACTGCCGCAAATCGATCTCAACCACTCGTCTTCACCAGCTGATTTGAGTGGCTTAGATTTAATCTTAATCGGCCCCGAAGATGTCAACGTGATCACTGCGGACCCACCTTTACACGTGATTGACCGGCCTACGCAAACTAATGCTCAAATTTCTCGAAACGCACTCCCAAAGAGGGTTGGGCGCGTGGCCCCCGAAACCCTAAAGTCGCGTCAATGGCAGTTTGGAACTGCCGCAAACGATCACGACCATCCAACTTCGCCAGCCTGGTTGGATGATATAGATCTATTTTTATAAAACAAAGAAAGCAACATTGTGAAGACCGTCTGCCCCTCTTTTACATGAGGCGATCGACCAAGTAATGGTGGGCCCTAGAGCCACCATACGATCACCTAAACGTGGTCGATCACGCTTCCACTTTTAAGACGCTTATTCGCAACTTATTCAATCAATCTCAAAAACAATGATGCTTCATACAGATCGATTAGTTTGAGTTGCTTAAATGCGATGGTTCACATGCATCGAATACATACAATATTTTATTGGCGTCATAAAAAACTTAGTTGTTTCACCTAATAGCACCATGCTATTCTCAGCGACGGGCCCTACGACTTGACCCACTCATTCGAGACATCAAACATATCACAAACTGGGGGATGCTTACTGGGGTATTGGTCTGGCGGTTTACGGCGTGCAGCGTGCAACATGCTCATTACGAGAACGTGTTAGGAAAAGAGGGATAATTAACAATGATGGAGTAGTGGGTGAAGGTGTGATCACGCAATATTCACCACCTCTTACACAACTCCATTAATCCACCACTTAACTTTCTCCACTTCTTACGAGATCAGGGTTGCGCTCAAATGACTTGTATAAATAGGTTCTTCAACCTATTTTAACAAAATACAGAAAACCAATTTGTTTTTATCAACGTAGACAGAAACCATTTTCTGATACACAAGTCATAAACATCCACACCTTCCTAGTTCAACACTCTGATCTCAAACACCTTATCCGCTTCCCTCCCTAAGATCAACCCTTCTCCTTCACCTTATGACCGAATTGAATCTGGAACGACCATTTCTTGGTTTAGGACAGAGTCTTACAGATTGATTTCTCGAACCTAAAAGCATTCCCGTGAATTGTATTTGTTTAGGGTTTGAACTCGTTTCTCATTCAAGACACCCCAAATTACCAAAAACAGCAGAATCGGTTTTTACCGATAAACAATTTGGCGACCATAGTGGGAGATTGATCTCTCAGTTGTAAAATTAATATTTTAATATTCATTCCAATTTTCTCAATTTCAAAAGGGTGGATCTTAGATCCAATTCAATTTAGGTTCAACAACCAATTTCAATTCCGGTGTTCCATTCGCTAAGAAGCTTCATAAAAATGCTTTTTCAAGCAATGCTATTAGAAATGCCTTGGATAGCTGAGCACCAGTAAATCTCTCAGATGAAAGGACCAGAAAGTCGCGTGGAGACACAAAAAAACGTGACTACTGCTTAGAGGAACACAACGTACATAGGTACATAAGTCACTGGCCTCATGGCAGAGAAAGATGGACTTGTTAATGTACAACCGTCAGGAATGGACATTGGAGTGGCCTATGGGCCAAAGCCGAAAATACAACCATCACGGCCCTTCAAGAAACAGCCACCACGACCCTTCAAGGGAGGTAGTGCAATGAAAAAAACTTATTCTTATCATTCTTCCACATCCGTTTTGTGCTGGCCGTAAAGCATCCTTCTCAATCTTGAATCTTATCATTCTTCCATGTGCTCTTTTTTCTAGGATGTAAAGTATTCTTCTCTGTCCTGTTAAGAAACGATTGTTTTCTTGGATTGTATTGAATGTAAATCATAGTTTCATTATCTTGAATTTCTTGTACTAAGAGTGTTGTTTACGTCGACAAACTCTCCTTGCTTAGAGTTTTCAAATTAAAGGCCTCCATTTTTTATCTATTAAAAAAATAGTGTTTTAATTTTGGGATTTTATTAGAAAATATTGAAAATTTTGTTATTTATTTAATGTTTTTGGTCACTTAATTAAGAAAAATTATTTATTTATTATTTTTGGACATTAGATATTTTAATTTTTATTAATCATTTTTTTTGTAATGTTATATTTTTTATATTTATTTCTTATAATGTTATGAGATTTAGTAATTCTAGGTAACTATTTTCTAAAATGTGATTGGCCAAATAATATAGTGTGGGGATAAAAATTTCTTTTCAAATTTATTAGCTAAAATTTAAAATGGCGGGGCCAGAATCAACCAGAAGTTCTAGTTTGTGAGAGCCCTCGGATAAACTATTTTTATAGAGAATTTGAACCACTGGGTCAGAAGTGAGCATAGTTTTGTATTCTTCTCAGAAAATTAACAGATGTATGGGTTCAATTTTAGTTTGTATTTCATATACAGGTCTCGAGTGAATGTATATGAATAGGCATTGTTGTATATTTTTTTAGAGATTTTATGGCACTCGGAGTACAACACCATTCTCTTGGTACATGCATTAGTGTCTGCTTGCGTTAAACTCTTAAGACAATTGATTGACTACAAATATCATTTATTGGAACAAAATATTTTGATTATGATGAGCACAAAAATGGATAGAGAGACGAACATAAGTACAAAATGAACACTCAATTCATCTGTAACCATAACTGCAAGAATGACGTGTGCATGAAAATTCAGCCGTAGCACATTGGTTCTACACTTGTACTCCGTTGTTCCTTCAAAACCCACTTTATGTTGGGCGGAAACAACATTTTCAAAAAAAATCTATCTACAATTCAATATTTAGATTAAATTAGATCAATAAAATCCAAAACTAATTAAACCGAAAAATGGTTATAAAAATGAACTTGTTATTACCAGGTCCATGTACTGTGCATTATTTGATATTTTAGTTTGATAAAATCATAAGTACCATAGGAATAAAGTTAAGAAACAAAGATCACCATAGAAAAAAGATGCCAATTACCTCATTTATGCCATCAGATTCAATCTTACTGTTCTAGGCTTGACTATGAGGGCAATTCAAGGAACAAATTATTAATATACATCAACCAAAAATGCTGAAAAATGAATTTGCAATTCCAGGCTTGCAAATATTCATTTTAAAACACTTGCGGTAAATTTATAAATTTTAATTATGTCGCTTTAATCGTTCTCTAATTATGTCGCTTTAATCCTTGTTTAGACTTGTAAATTTTTTAATCTACCCAGTCATTATGTGCCTTTACTTCGTTAGTAGAATCGTCATTCGAGATCATGATATATTATATTTTTAGAAAGATGCCATTCAACTGCTTGATTTTGTAAATTTCTTCATCTTGATATGCATGCTATTATAATAATATTTTATTAGGATAAAATAGATATCAATAAGGGATTTTCTTTTGTAACCTGATGACTTTCTTTTGTTTTTTTTCTCTGTACATAAATCTAAACATATTTTCACATGGAAATCATCGAACTTAGGAAAAATTTACAATTAAAATAGCATAGTAAAAATAGAATCAAATAAGAAACATGAAAAAATTAAATATAGATAGTATTATGAGTGACTATATAGTGGATAAGTATATCCTCTAGTTCGGTAAAATTAAAATTATGAAATGGAATATTTTTGTAATATTTGGTACTCACGGTAATACGTATTTGAACAGTGAGATATAGTATTCCATTTTGTAGGTCATGCTTATATATATCTTTGAAAATCGAAACCATGAAACCTGTCATCATTAATATATTTTGCTCCTTAAACGTTTCCTTGTGATTTTCATAATGACTTTTTGAAATAACCATACTGTTTTTCCTAGTAGTTGTTTATTAGGTAGTTATACTCAGAAGAACCACAAAAGTTAAGAAGACTTAACAGGAACTAACTTATGTTTGTGGAGCAAAATCATGTTGAAGTGGAAATATTCTTTTTTGGTGGAAGCTTTAGCTGCTTTGCTTACCGTGTATGAAATTAGACTTCTATTATGTGTGAGTATTAGTAACACGCAGATTATTAAATCCAGAGTTGTACATATGTAGCGTGTACATAAATTCTATATATATATATATATCAATTGTAATTAAGTCTGTGAATTTGCATGAATTATAAGATACATGTGGTTTAAACTTGTCAATACATTGCGTTCGCGTCAATCATTTATATTGTACTCGGAATTCTTATATCAAGATCGATTGAGTATATCTTGGAACTATAAGACGAATCCCCAAATTATAATGTGTTTTAAGAGAGCATAAGAGTGATACTAAATTATAAATGAACCTTATTATACAACGAAATGCTTCAGAAAAAAATAATTAAGTGAGTTTACATATGGATACACCCATGAACTGAATAATATGAACTTGTGAATTGAGTGACTCTAATATGTGTACTCGTAAAGGTTGTACAGTGGATAATAATTTGAGTTTATTATCCACACAAACATCATTTACTTGAAATTATCTTTAAGTATTATTACACGCATAGAAGTACAATGCACAACTTTTATTAGCTGCATGTATACGCATTTTTTGGAGCAACACAATCAACTTTCTTTACAATTTACAACATTTGTAACTTTGGGTTGTCATTCATGCTTGAGTTTACTCGATTAAAAACAATGTCAGATGTCTCATTTTCCAAATATTCTTGAACTCTAGTCTGATAATTTAGTACAACTATGGTGCACAAAACATGTTTTAGTTTTTTTTTGTCTACCCATGTTAGATCCTCTGCATCATTCCTTGCATTATTTTTCCCTAATATGTCATCCCAAGAGATAAAGAGATGGTATGTATTGTTCCAACCCGCTTCCAAAGCTCTGGGAATTAGAGGTGGGTGCTGAAGAATATCCAAGAATAAGTACGATCATAGAAAAATAAAATCCACTATTACATTACAAAATTACAAAGACCCTGCATGACTTCACTTTTGTGTTCCATCAGTGCAGAGGAATGAATAATCAAAAGGAAAGCCTAATATATGAGGGATATCACAATACAACAAAGAAAGTTAATCAGTTTGACCCCACCTTTCTCAATGTCCTTGTGCCAAAACTTGTGGTTATAAGAATAAGAATTCTTTGATCCGGCTATTATAATAGAACCATTCGGGATTCCAAATTCATATACCATACGTTAAAAAATACCCGTGATAACAAAAAGGGACATGCAAAATGAGAGAATAATTGGTATATGTCAGTATATATAGTCTAAAACATAAGTATTACATCAATGAACGAATTACAAAAATGATTCACTATGAAAAACTAAGCATCAACCCACTTTGGATATCAGTTTGAGCTTAAAATTCAGAAAAAAACACAAGCACCAAGAGATGAAATTAAAAAAGAGTACATTAAATTGTGGAAAGAGTACTGAACATAACAACAGTTGCTATTATTTTTTCCCTTAAATCTTAATATAAATATTGGCTACTATTTAACAAACATGATGAAATAACAATACCTTAAATCTTGCGATTAGAACCCGACCAGCTTGAAGCGAAAGTTTTGTTTCATTTTCTCCATACAAAACACAACACCAACAAAATCGATTGCAATTAAGAGTTCTTGGGATAAGTAGTACCTTACAAATGGTGGTTCAAGCATAAAAAATTGAAGATTATTCTGCGCAGCAAAAAAAAAAACCAAAAAATCAAGAGAAATCTAACCACTGCTAAAGTTTCAAACGTACTACCAGAGAAGCAACACGCATTGGGGAAAAAAGAAAAAGCAATCGACTGCATTTTATCCTAAAAGCTGCAAACAAAACAATAGAGGCATATCAGACAACAAAACCCGAAATTTTAAAAAATAATTAAAGCAAGAAGCAAATGGGTTTGGCTTTTGCTCTAACGCCTTATATAGAGAAACACAATTTCCATAAAATAATGTCGATCTTAATAAATGCAGAATTTTATTATTTCCGGCGTGTATATCTTACTTGTTGTATTATTCTTTGAACAATCGGAAAATATTCTTATTTAATCATTTAAGACGCCAGTATATTTGGTAAAAAGGAAAAATAGTCCTCCTTTTAAAGATTTGTTTTTCTATTTTATAAAATATTACCTTAACTAATATTCTTTTAATTCTGAAATTACCTAAATTACAATTATTTTTTAGTTATATATACACCAACCAAGTCACACGTGAATATTTTCAAGTCCAAGCTATGTTATTTTCTTTTCTTTTTTCTTTCTTGAGGAATGAAATATAATAAATTTAAATGGTCATATTTAGTTGTAATACTAATTTTTCCAAAAATATTTGAATATATCTTGCACGTTTAGGAATATAATTTTTTTATTATGGATTTAACCAAAATTAAAATCGAAATTCATCCATTTTGTCTATTGTATTTTTTTTAGTAACGTTTTATGTTCTCCCATTCTCAAATTTTTGCTTAGCATGTATTGTTCATCACAATTTTTTATTTAATAATTTATATTTGATGATTGGGAAGGATGTTGGGCAGGATGAGCGATCATTTTGTTTTGCGGAGAAGGAAGCAATGTTCGATCTACATGTAAGTATTCACAAATCTATGTATTTAAATTATAAATTTTAATCATTGAGTTAAATTATATCGAAGTTTTTTTAATCTTTTAGAACTATAATCAAAATCACAGTTAGTGTTCGGTTAAATAAATATTGGATTGAAATTGTAATTGTAATTAAATTAGTTTAATTTTAATAAATGTAATTGGAAATTTGATATCTTTTAAAACTTATTATGATTGATTTAATTTTTTGATAAAATCATGATGAACAATACATATTTTGATATGATTTTATTTCCATCTTTTTATGAATCTTAAATATACTTAGAATAATTTTTTAATATATTTTTGGCAGCAAGATATTTATGGTCTAGTTATTTTAGGTAATTTTGTTTTTGTTTCTTGTGATTGGCCAAAGAATATATTGTGCGACAGTAAATATTTTCTTCGAATTTTATTAGTTGATATCAGATATTATTACCAAAAATTAAATTTTGGTGGGATTAAAATCAACCAGAAACTCCTGCTGGTCACGTCGGTCGGAAAATTTCTGTTTTATATAGAGAATTTCAAGGGTACGAATATGTTAAAATGCCAAAAATTTGGCTTAGATGATCATAATTGGGCTTGGGAGTCGGTTGAGATGGGTGGGCAATTGCACACCCATCCTTCCATGTGTCTCCGCCCCTGCCCACCCTGGTGTAACTAATATTTGGGAAGCATAAATGAAACATGAGGAAGACTATTTTGGTGTTAGGGAAGATCATTTGGGAAGACTATTTTGGTGGTCGGCTATGAAATGAAATACTGCGAAATATCTTTACCTGTCAGCAATTTTAGATTGAGCATCCAAAACCAATCGACTTTTAAATGAGACAAGCCGATAAAAAGATATTTCAATAAAGTTAAAAAAGGTTAAAATTGTCACAAAGAGCCGGTTTGGCCGAGTGGTCTAACGCGCCAGATTTAGGCCCTTGTCGCGTCACTTTTTTTTTCCTTTCCGGGTCAGCACGACTCTCCTCCCACTGATGTAAATGCAATGGTAGAAGTCATTTTACAAACATCCAAAATTAGTTTTTTTTCTTCTGAAGCAATCCAAAAGACAAGAAATTGATATGATATTCAAAGGAGATTAGAAGATTACTACCCGTAAAAGGCTTTCTTAGAATCTACTTAACTCCCTTCTAGCAATCTTCGTTTGCCGTAGAATGTGTTGAGCACACAACTGAAGGAATTCTTTCAAGTAGTTGGTATTATCCTCCCATTTATAATAATGATAATGAAACGTGGACATTAAATTAATCCCTTTAATTAATAATGTGAAACAAGGTAAAAGAAATCAATACTAGATTGCTATAAGCAAGAAGAGAAGAGAATTCAAGCAAGAAGAGAAAGATAAGTTTTGTGTTTAATAATTTGATTGAGTAATAGATAGCTCTTACAAGACTTAATTTAGCCTTTATATAGGCTTGAAGAATAACTAAACTAGGAAACAGAAAACTAAAAGGAAATCTAAAAGAATCCTAAAAATAAAAAAGACTGAAACTAGGAAACCATGGAAGCCAAACCTCTAAGCGGAATCTTCTGGAATTGTAGTATGCCCTGCATCAGTCCCCCCTTCTAGAGTAAAGCTCGTCCTCGAGTTGTCCAAACAAACCAGAAGTTCATTGTCACCATGAAACGTAAAAATCTCTTGAACATTAAATGTGTTGGAGATATTCCAATCATTTGGTAGATCAATAACATAAGCATTATCATTGATCTTCTTTAAAACCTTTAAAGGACCATATTTCTTCATCTTGGTTTGTTATAAGTACCCACTGGAAATCTCTCTTTTCTTAGATGTATCATCACGAGCTCCCCTTTCTTGAAGGTTTTAAACCTCTTGTGTTTATCAGCATCCTCTTTATATTTAGAATTGGACTTCTCCAGTTTAGATTTTACTTCATTATGTAATTCAGTTGCTTTGTCTACAAAAGAGTCGGCTGCAGTGTTTGTACTCTGTGTGGTGGGTAAGGCTACCAAATCAAGAGTATGATTAGGTACTTTAGAGTACACAATCTCAAATGGAGTTTTCCCAGTAGAACGATTCACAGAAGTGTTGAAAGCGAATTCCATATGTGGAAATAACACATCCCACTGCTTACTATTATCCAGGCACTTAGTTCTAATCAAATTCCCAAGTGATCTATTAACAACCTCAGTCTGTCCATCAGTTTGCGGATGTGAAGTTGTGCTGAATTGTAGAACTGTGCCTAAGCGCATCCATAAAATTTTCCAGAAATAACTCAAAAATTTGGTATCTCTGTCAGAAGTGATAGACTTTGGAACCCCGTGCAATCTTACTACTTCTTTAAAGAACAAAGAAGCAACATTAGAAGCGTCAGTTGATTTCTTACAAGCCACAAAGTGAGCCATTTTAGAGTAACGATCAACTACGACCATAACAGAATCATTACCTCTAGCAGTACGAGGTAAACCAAGTATAAAATCCATACTTATATCAACCCAAGGTGCATCAGGAACTGGTAAAGGAGTATACAACCCGGTATTTTGAATTGTACCCTTTGCTCTCTGACAGACCATGCATTTTTGTACGAACTTTTGTACATCACGTTTCAAAGATGGCCAGAAATATCTTTCTTCAATCAGGGCAATGGTTTTATCTCTCCCAAAATGACCACCAAGACCACTGCCATGTAATTCTCGCATAAGATGTAAACGTAAAGACCCTTGAGGAATACATAATCGATTCCCTTTAAAAAGAAAACCTTCTTATATAAGAAAATCATCAACCCCATGAGTTTGAGAACTGCATTGATCCCATAGTTTGCCAAAATCTTCATCTTCTGGATAAATGTCTTTGATATAGTCAAATGCATAACTCTCATTACGAATTATAGTTAATATATGACTTCTTCTACTTAAGGCATCAGCAACTTGATTCAATTTGCCACTTTTATGTCTCACGGAGAAAGTGTATTTGTTGAGTGTGGAAAGCCATCGATCATGCATTCTGTTAACTTTAGCAGAAGTATTCAAAAACTTCAAAGCATGGTTGTCAGTGTTGACAACAAATTCCCTATGTATAAGATAAGTATGCCACTGCTTAAGAGATTGAACAAGAGCCAATAACTCTAATTCATATGTAGACCATTTCTTTTGTGCATCTGAATTCTTCTCACTGTAATATGCAATTGGATGACCTTCCTGTGATAATACTGCACCAATACCAACAACAGATGCATCACAATCTATTTCAAAAGGCTTGTTGAAATTCAGAAGTGCAAGAATTGGTGCCGTGCAAAGCTTTTATTTAAGAAGAATAAAGCTTTTATCCATTGCTTCCGTCCACTCAAACTTCTCCTTCTTGAGACAGTCAGTCAAAGGTGCAGAAATAGAGCTAAAGTTCTTCACAAATCTTCGATAGAAAGAAGCCAAACCATGAAAACTACGAACATCACGAATAGAAGTAGAAACTGGCCAATCTTCAATTGCTTGAACTTTAGAAGGATCGACATGAATACCATCAGTAGAAATCACATATCCCAAAAATGTTACTGAAGAAGCCATGAAGGTACACTTCTTCAAATTAACATATAAAGAGTTTTCAGCAAGAACTTGAAACACTTGTGAAAGATGTTGGAGGTGTTCTGACTCACTGCGACTAAAAATTAGTATGTCATCAAAATAGACAATAACAAATTTACTGAGAAAGGGTTGGAGAACCTGATTCATAAGTCGCATAAAAGTACTAGGTGCATTAGATAACCCAAATGGCATGACCAGCCATTCATATAAACCTTCACGTGTCTTGAATGCTGTTTTCCACTCATCTCCACCTCGAATGCGTATTTGGTGGTAACCACTACGTAAATCCAATTTAGTAAAAATAATAGAGCCCGACAGTAAATCAATCATATCATCAATACGCGGGATCGGAAATCTATAAGGAATGGTGATGCGATTTAATGCTCTGCAATCGATATACAACCTCCATCCATTATCTTTTTTACTAACCAAGAAGGCAGGACTGGCACAAGGACTGTTGCTAGGTCGTATCAAACCCTTTGTAAGCAAATCATTTACCTGTCCCTGTAATATCTCATGCTCAGCAGGACTCAAGCGATAGTGTGCTTGGTTTGGTAAAGAGGCTCCAGGAATAAAATCGATGCAGTGTTGAATATTCCGTAAAGGAGGTAATGCAGTTGGTAGTTCATCTGGAAATAAAACATTATATTGAAATAATAATGGCTTCACCTTTGCAGGAAACTCAATCATAGGCTTAGAATCTTCATGGGAATGTAAAGAATGTTGTGGGTGCAAAGAACGAATAACAGTGGCTACGACAGCATCAGTCTGCGCACAAGAGTTTGAAGTGGAATTGGATGGACTAAGAACCTTGTTTTCCCCTTATGAACAAAAGTGTAAGTATTCTCGAATCCATTGTGAACCGCTTGAAGATCGTATTGCCAAGGTCTGCCAAGAAGAAGATGGGTTGCCGTCATATTAATGACATCACATAGAACTGTGTCTTCATAACCCTCAAAAGAGAATGACACATAACACTGAAGAGTAATCTTCTGTGTGCTAGAGGCATTAACCCATCCTACAGTGTAAGGTTCTGGATGAGAAAGTTACTGGTAGTTCAAGCTTCTTAACTACGTGATCAACAATATAATTATCCACACTGCCACTATCAATTATCATCTTGCAGATTTTAACCCCAATATAACATCTTGATTTAAAAATACTGTGTCTCTGAGACTTGCATTGTTGAGTAAGAAATAATGGACGAATCATCCCAACAAACTCGTCGTCATCACCAGGTGAGTCTTCATCTTCGAACTCATTAAGTGCACCAGTGACTTCATTAATGAACTGAGGTTCACCAATTAAAGCATTGAATTTCCGACAATCACTAGAAGTGTGCCCCGATTGCTGACATTTATTGCACTTATATCCACGAAATTTTGTATAAGCATTATTAGCTCGCTGTTGCGGTGGAAATTGTTTTTGCCTGTTATGAAACCGATTCCATGTAGTAGGAGGAGTTGGTTGCAGAGAGTGAGACTGCTGACACGGCTGAAGATCAATAGGATTGGCTAAGATAGGTGTAGCCAGAGGTGGAGTATAAGGCACAATATGGCTAGGTTTTCGATGTGAATGGCTAACATCATCATAAGGAGGCCTGGGAATATTCAAAACAGTATCTGGAGAAAAGTTTTGAGATGAATTGGTACCCCTGTAAGTATTTTGATAACGCCCTTGTCTGGATGGATAAATCCTAGAAGAACGAATAAGACGATTTTCTATCTTAATAGCTTGCTGCACAGCTTCGACCATAGTAAAAACTGAATGAGTCATACCATTTTGTATTAATCTATTCAGTCCCTCAATGAATCTTGCTACTAACTGTTCTTCAGATTCTTTGAGTTGATTTCGTGCGACCAAATTATAAAAATCTGACACATATTCTTCAACAGTTCGTGCCCCCTGCTGAATGTTTTGTTATTTGATGAAAAGTTGCTTCATAAAGTCTCTAGGTAAGAACTTATCCCTAATCAAAGTTTTCATACGTTTCCAAGTACGTATTTTCGGTTTGTTAGCGTTTCTACGATCATCACAGATCTTATCCCACCAAGCTGCAGCTCCTCCTTTGAGTTTGTATGTCACAAGTTTAACCTTAGAATCTTCAGGGACTTCCATGAATTCGAAAAAAGCTTCTACCTCAAAGAACCAATCAGTTAGTTCTTCAATACGAAAATTTCCAGAGAAGTTGGGAATATCAGCTTTTAGTTTATATTCTGGTAAAGAACTGTAAGGGTTGTGACCAGTTTTTAAACGTCGTTCTTCAATCCAATTCTTCTCTAGATCGTTCTCACGTTCATCTTCATCATCACTGTCAAGTGCAGGAGAAACTATCTTCTTCTTTGAATGACCTATGAAACCTTCATATGGTTTCTTAATGTTTAAAGTACGCAATACATCTTCAGGTACTTCATCATTCTGTAAAAACTGAAGTATATCTTCTTTAGTTTTTCCTTCTAAGTCTACAAGCTCAGGCATATTCAAATCTAGATTTATATGTTTTGCAACCTTCAAAAGTTGATTCTGCATGGTTTCAAGCTTGGTATCTCTTAACCCTAATTTGTCCTCCATGGACTTCTCAAGAGCTTCAGTAATGTTTTTTGCCAAAATCTCGGTATGAGATTTGATGAGAGCTTCGATTGCTGCTAGAATAACTGGTTGAGCAGTCATATTTCTTTTTTTTTTATGTTTTTTTTTTTTTTTTTTTTTTTTTTTTTTTTTTTTTGTAAACGAAAAGGAACTAAAAAAAAAGGACTGAAAGGTGTTGCGGAAGCGATGTAAAGGATCAAGTTATAGGATGAGAACCTAAAACTAAGCGGTTGATACCAACTAATGTGGAACAAGGTAAAAGAAAGCAATACTAGATTGCTATAAGCAAGAAGAGAAGGGAATTCAAGCAAGAAGAGAAAGATAAGTTTTGTGTTTAATAATTTGATTGAGTAATAGATAGTTCTTACAAGACTTAATCTAGCCTTTATATAGGCTTGAAGAATAACTAAACTAGGAAACAGAAAACTAAAAGGAAATCTAAAAGAATCCTAAAAATAAGAAAGACTGAAACTAGGAAACCATGGAAGCCAAACCTCTAAGCGGAAACTTCTGGAATTGTAGTATGCCCTGCATCAATTAATTATTATGCCCATGTGATTCCAGAGAGGAGACTTTCGAAGCCTCTGTATGTACCTGCAGGAATATCAAATATCACGACCAGCTGTGTACTAATATCACGACCAGCTGTGTACGCATCAACGGAGATTTTGTACCGATCCTGGCAATCTGTAAAGAGAACCTTTCGTTCTTCTTGATCAGACATATTGCAGAAATTATATTTAGTGTTTCTGGATTGCATATTTTCTAGGAAGTAGGAACTATCAAGGAAAGAATTCCATGGCAATTCAGTTTGAAAAAGGAGAGGTCTGATAATCTTTACTCTTGACTCTTTTTTTCGTGTTCATGTAGACTTAGTTTTGTGAAAAGTGAACTTCTAATAATGTACCCTCCTTGTTGTATGATCAGGGAAAGTTTGCAGCGACGGTAGTCTGTTGGCTTCTAGGAATTGGATGCCTTTTCTCGTGGAATAGTATGGTATCAATTATAGATTACTACGCTATCTTGTTCCCGGTACGGTTCCTGGTGACGCAATTTCTTATTTCTTACTATGCTTTTGGCCGTCGGATTACTAGTCTAAGGCATATTCTCGACTTTATTTAGTTTCGAAATGAATGATCAATTTTCTGTTTTCTTCATCTTGTAGAAATACCATCCGGCGAGGGTTCTTCCCATAGTCTATCAACCTTTAGCAGTTGGAGTATTGCTAATTCTATCCTACAACGAAGCAAAGATAAACACAAGAAAAAGGAACTTGTTTGGTTATTTCCTTTTCTTCATGAGCTCTTTAATGATTCTTGTTGTAAGTGAGCCCGGCCCCAACATCTTATATATGTTCTCGTTTGATATCGTTATAGCACCTGAAAAAATAAATTGATTTATGAATCATCCTGGTTTCCAATGATTTTTCGCATATAGTTGGACTTGGGCACATCCGGGAAAGGAGGGATTGGAACGTACGTTGGTATATGTATAGTTAGTGGTGCATTCGGAGTTGGTGATGCTTTTGTTCAAGGTGGAATGATACGAGATCTATCCTTAATGTGCCCTGACTTCATTCAAGTGAGAGCCTTCTTCCCGTGACATTTGTATTCTTCCGCAGTTTATCTTTGGCATGCGTGCCTAACCTTTTTGTTTTCATCCATCCCCTGAAGTCTTTCTTGGCTGGTATGGCTGCTTCTGGTGTCCTAACTACCGGTTTGAGGTTAATTACAAAAGCAGCGTTTGAAAATTCAAGGAATGGTCTTCGTAAGGGTGCTAGTACGTAAAAACTCTAACATTGCCCGTTTAATTTATGGATTTACTAGAGAAACATAAAACGATATCGAATATATGTTAATCTCTTATTCTTAGTACTTACACTATGTAGTGTATCTTGATTTTATATTGCAGTGATGTACTTCGCAGTCTCCATGTTATTTGAGCTACTTTGTCTAATTCTTTATGCATGTCTTCCCGAAACTGCCTATTGTAAAGTGCTACCGTTCGAAAGCAGCCTCAGAAGGATCTAAAACTGTTTTCGCTGATCTTGCTGCTGGTGGAATACAGGTACGTACTAATAGAAGGAAAAGAGCGCCATGTCTCTACCTGTTTTTTGTTCTTTTTCCCGTCAGCTTCAGATTTTCTTACAAGTAGGTTTCGGAAACTAATGCAGGCTTCAGAGGAGAACCCTGCATACATGGCGCGCCTAAACAACAAACAGTTGCTTGCTCAAAACATGGACTACGCAATTGCAATAGTTGTCACATTTGTATTGACATTTTCAATTTTTCCCGGGTTTTTATCAGAAGATACTAGAAAACATAGCTTGGGATCATGGTAAGTTGTTAAACATTTAGAAATTGCGAATATCATGTTATTTGCCCCAAGGCTTTTCATGAATCTCTTGTACTTCTTGGGAATGGTTTCAGGTATGTGCTTCTGATAATTGCAACACAAAATGTGTCGAATCTTATTGGAAGATACATTCCGCTTATTGATTCCTTGAAGTTGAAGTCGCGTCGCTGGCTGCTCATTGTGTCTTTTTCTCGTTTCTGACTGATTCCATGTTTTTACTACGCGGCAAAGTATGGAGATCAGGGATGGATGATAATGCTGACTTCATTTTTAGGTTTAAGTCAAGGGTATCTCCCTGTTTGTCTTCTAACTGGGGCGCCAAAAAACTATAAGGTTAGTAACTCCCGCGGAACTGTGTAACAGTAAGCGATTTTTGTTTCATACCATATTATAAATAACAGCATGGAATGGGAATCAGCATCCACATGAACATAAGGCGACATCCTTGTACGTACCTTACAAAATCCAGAAAGCTGAAGGAATGTTCATTACTTCAATTTCGCCTAAGCCCCCTCAAAAATCTAGCTGAAAATCTGATGGAGACGAATGCGCATTATTTTTGCAGGGACCAGAGAAAAATGCACTGGGGAATCTGCTCGTATTGTTTCTTGGCGGAGGTGTACTTGCAGGGGTAACACTTAGTTGGGTATGGCTCATTGGTAAAGGTTGGTGAGCTCTTGCATACTACATTTCTTGGAGAAAGAAAGATGTAGAGAGAAAGTACTTGCTTGCCTATTAGTGTTTTCAGTCCACCAGCAGCAAGATCAGCCGAAGCAGTTTTAGATCCTTCGGCAGCTTACACCTACATTACTTGTGTTTGCGAGCAGGAATTTATTATTTATTTTTATTTTTAAAATGGAAAGATAACATTGAGTTTGTATATATTTACTTTTTTATGCAGCTAAGTTATAATATAAAAGCCAAAAACATTAATTACAAATAATTATCAGGGGACCCTAGGATCCCTGACCCTTTAGAGAACTAAAGGACAGACAAAACATCTAAAAATCTAAGAAATAAAAATGGGCAAAACAGGCCTTTACATGAAAACGTAAAAACCTATAACACCCGTTAAACTTCAAACATTAATATCACACGAATCCCAAGCACCTTACCAATACTCGTGTCCGTAGTAATCATCACTCTAGCAATATAACTTCATTTAAAATTCAAGACTATCTGAGCTTCTTCCTCCGCAACTTCATATTTATAAACTTCAAGACTCTATGAGCTTCTTCCTCCGCAATAGGGTCAAACCCTTTATCTTTGTTAGGGGAGTTTATTATAGACCCCTTAGGAATATAAGGTATAATCGCTGATCGATTAATATCAGCATCCATCCCTTCATTATAATCTGTTTCAACTTGTTCCACATCCTCATTGGCCACCTTCTCCGCTAATTCATCAATAATATTATTTGCTGCAGCATCTATAATATCTTGAGTGAACTTTGACATACGTATTTCCTCTTACGAGAGATTCTCTTTAGATTTATCCGTACATTTACGTCTTTTATTGTTACCAGTAACAACCCCCTGTCTAATTTCAGTAATAGTGGGATCATCAACTACTGTTACTGATTTTGAGTAGTAGGGGAGATGACTGAGGTACTGCTCTCCGATACAATAGTTTCAGGTATGGTGTCATTCACAACAACTCCATCAGCTCCAAGAACCGGCGGGATTATTCTCGATTGCTGACTACAGATATCAACTTCAGGAGTTATAGGTTTATCCCTTACATCTTTAGATGACTCATCATAAACATTTTCCACTTCTTCACCCTCACCTTCTTGGTTGTCACCCATCACATCATCTGTCTCAGTTCCGTCCATGTTTTTAAGAACATCAAACTTCCCAGTGTTTACGTTACCCGAATTTTCAGCATCGTTGTCACTGAATTTAGTTTTTGTACCCTTAGCTAATTCGAATACAGATTGTCTTCTCGCCTGTAACGATTTATTATTATTGTTGACTTCTTCAGTTGTTGGGGGAACAAAGTCTATGTTCCTGTTACCTCTTCTACGATCTCTAAAATTATTATCTGCTACATTACCTGACTTAAAAGCAACAATTTTTCAGCTACAGGCCGTGATTTAGCTTTACATTGATCAATAAAATGACCTAAAACCTTGTCGTGCTTGCAAAAACCCAGGATGTTTTGGATTTTCCACCACCTGTGCGTAACCCTTAGGATCCCAACTTGATTGAACGTAAACAGGTTTATCAATCGATTTTGAAAAATTGATCTCAATTAAAACTGATGCATAATAACCAAACGTGTTTTTCAAAGTTAGTTCATCAACTTTGACAGGTTTACCAAGAGTTGCTGACATACCTCGCAGGATTTTTTTCGTCTAATATTCTTTCCTCAAGCCTGATATTAAACCCAAACAAGTATCGACGAAGTTTTTTGTTTTTCCGGATCAAAACCAGTCGTCCATGGTTGAACGCGAACATCATGGATGATTGTAATTTGTTTTACAGTCATCTCAATGATGTAAAGGCCGTCTTCTAGAACTTTGTTTGCATCTTCAGCGTTTGAAATGTCATTGTAAAGAAACCCTTGGGTAAAGAGATAAATTTGCATCTTCCATGAATTTTCCATTGTGATAAAAGGTTTTCTGTTGCGATCTCCAACTTCATGTCATGTTTCTTGGTGTCAATACGACCAATCAAACTGTGTTTCATGTCTTCGATAGCTTCATGTTCTAACTCAGGCGTTAGGATAATGCGATAAGAGCAAGCTTCGGTAAAGTGTTGAGATCAACAGTGGTTGGTTCTCTACTTCGTATAATATTTCCCGTGACTGCATCATGATATCTAGAGATTCTACGGATATTAGACAGTTGATCTCCCATTGTAATAACTCGAATGGATCCAAAACTGTGCGTAAGAAAAACAAAAACTAACGAACCCTAATTTTCACTTCCGTGAGTTGGTATATATATACACATCATGCATCAAAGTACGCAAAGATTCAACCTACACCCCGAATGGATATTTTAACACAAAATTGGTTAAAAAGACCAAAATCAACAATTCATGGGTGAAAAAGACATCTAGATTTTGATACTGTTTAAATAGACAAAAATTGTAAAAATAGCCAGGATATAAACAATTTCATCATACCCATTTTCAAATACTTTTTCTTATTTTTAATTTACATGAGGATGCATCCAGTTTCATCCTCGCTATTTTTTAAGTTTAAGCCAGGATGAATTCAGTTTCATCCTTGCTATTTTTTTGTCCATTTCACCCATACTAATTTTTACTCGTCCATTAGAACTGTAGCGCCCCCAAAGCTAGCAGCTGACTAATCCAAGCGATCAACTAAATACAGAGGCACTAAAAATCTAAATCCTATAATTAAGCATTCAATTAAGAAATCTGGTACAAAACTTAACCCAAAAACTAACCCGCTCTGAAACATATATATATACAAGAACTTCTCTCAAACGATACATATACAATAGTCGTTTAGTTTACAAATATAACATGCAACATAATAAACATAGCAGAAGTTAAACAACTAATGATCTCGACCCTTAAAGCTTTCGCTGCGCAACTCTGATCTGTCTCTGAAACTAAAAGTGGGAATGGGTGAGCACATCATCCCTAAAAGGGGTGCCCAATGGAAATAACATTTAACTTTCATGTAATCAAAAACAAGAGTTGGAAAATAATACATATTTTCCCAAACATTAAAAAGTGACCAAGTCACTGAAATAATTAAACTCGAATATGGACAAACTCTTTCTTCAAATAATGTATACTATTTGTGCTAACCACACTCATTAGCTATTGATATCACCAAAACCATGATGACCCATAGTAAGCATAAAAGCTGAATTCATGTAGGTAGAAATGTGAAATAGCGTATCCTCACTGAAATAAACAAACATGTATATGGACAAACTCCTTATTCAAAAAATGTATAATACTCGTGCTAACGACACTCATTAGCTATTGATATCACCAAGACCACGATGACCCACTCTAAGTATAAAAGTTGAATTCATGTAGATATAAATGTGAAGGAGCGTATCCTATATACCATACGTGGAAATTCTCATTTCCCCTAACAGTTCATATTGACAACAAAACATTACAGGTTCTTTCCAAACCATGGAAAGATTAACAGAATCAACAGAGTAATCATAATGCAAATTAAATAAAGCATTGAATGCATAAACTGACAATGCATGAGTTTATTAAACAAAGACTTTTGTAAAAAAGAGTCAAAAATATTCCCACCTCTTTTGATGATAAGCCACGCCTACCACAAGGTCCACGATCCACTGGTTCATCCTTTGATTCGATCGTTGTTAATATAGGCTAACTGTTAATCACACAAGAACTCTAAAAATCTAGCCAAAATGGCTCACACAAGAATCATACAAGTCTATTTAATGATTCTAAACCCATTTATGACTTTACACCTTTTCATTCTCTATATTTAGCATGACTAAGGTTTACTAATTGAATTGGATTGGTTCAACAGTTCAATGAATAAGTATTATTATTATCTAAAACTTTGTAGAAGAAACCAAAGGCTAATTCAGACCACAAGAGGTCCAAAATATCTACTTAGGAAAATTGTCCTAAGCCCAAGTCCATTAAACAAGCCCATTAACTAAAGTCCATTCCATCTGAGTCAACTAACAGTCACTAACGGTCAATGGGTCAACGAACGGTAAATTTCAGTCAAAGGTCAAGTCAACAGTCAAGGTCAGGTCTAGTCAACCAATCCAACTCGGTCAAGGTCAGGTGAACTGGTCAACTCGGGTCAAAAGAGAAACTCAGTGAGTTAACACCGGTTCAACTCAGTCAGATACTGAGTCAGACAATAACAAACTCGAGTCAGACTGAATAAACTCAGTCAGACAGGCCAAGGGTTCTTCTCGCACAGCTGAGGCTCTAACTCTACAACTCTACAGCTCTACTCAAGTTTAACTTCAATCTACATATTACATCAATTAATTCATTCAAATTATACTTCAAATTTCAATTACAATCAAAGATTAAGCCTACCTGCAGTTGCAGCTTTAAGCAAGCCTACACTGAAATCACCATTCCAACCTATCTTCATTTCACCAACTCATTTAACTGAACTACAATAATCTCACTTGGCCACAGATTCAACTTTCAACCCTGCATCACCACTTGAAATCATTCTCATGGCCAAACATTCAACACTTAATTTTAGACAATAGTTCACATTCAAAAGCTCTAGTTCTATGACTTCAATTCTGGATACATTTCCATAGAAAATTCCTCCAACTCATTCCTTATAGAAGCACCTACTACACAACCCTTTAAACTTCATCCTCCCACATACTAACACCAACACATGCATCTTAGAATACCCAACAGCTCAGACCAACAACACACAACCACCTTCATACACATTAGTCCCAGCTCATATCAAGCATAAACCGAAACAACCCATTTCAGTTCATCGCCATCACTCACAATTCAAATTTTATAACCATAACCCCAGCCCTGTACTAACCAACTCATTACCATATCCATTTCAAAGTATATCTAACTTGAACTCACAATACTAACGACATAATTACACCACTTCCCAATCCTCCCTGTAGTTCACATCCGAAGCAGTTCCCCTCTAATCCACACAACCTAAATTACAATTTAGGTTGTAGTATCATTTCCAGCATCTTCCATACCAACATCATACCAACTCAAATAACATTCATCCTCCACCATTATCATTACAATTTCATCAACAACATCTTAACTCAATAATTTGAGCATTCATTCTTATAATATCACCATTAAAACAATTTAAAAACTTACCCAGGGTTTACATCCTCTGAATTGCTTCACTGAGTCCCTTCTTATGAAACCCTAACCTTAATTCCCAGTATCATCTCCACTGAACCCAGGAATTATGATTTCCAATCTGGACATCGATCACCACCATCAATTTCTTCACTTGAGACTTGACTTCATCGGAAATTCTAACCTCAAATGGTTCCGTTGGTTCCATGAAAACCAGTTCTTCTTTACTTTGATTCAACTCAGCATCACAACATCAAACTATCAATTTCATCATCTGAGATTAAGATTTCACCTGCAACTCCATTATAATCCTCTCAATCATCCAAATCCATATATTATCTCATCTGATTTCTCTACTGCTTCAACAAAGCCCTAGGTCTTTTCAATATAAACCTATCTTCCCAATTTACCACCACAGCAACTTCAGAAGCTTCAATTAACAAACCCATCTTACAATTCTATTTAAATCTTATCCATCTTTGCCCAATTCGAACTCCAACACAACGTGCAGATTCCCTAAACTTTTGTTCCTTCACTGCAAATTAGGAATCATATATTAAATCTTCTTCTTATCTATCAATAATGAAAACCCATCATCTCGAACTCATCGGAGATTCAATTTCATAACTTCTCTCAATTAACTTTAGAAACCCTAATTTCCATCGGTCACATCATCACTTTCTTCTCCTCCCATGCTCAAACTAACTTCAACACCATCACCAATTACTTAGTAACATCTTATACTTCATCCACTCTATCTCAACGAGTGTATCTCTCTAACTCTCTCAAACAGACTCTCAATCGCTCACAGAGGAAGAAGAAGAGGGAGAGAAAAGAAATAAAAGAAGAATGAAGAAGAATGAAGAAAAGAATCAAGTTTATCTTCTCGGTTGGGTAGATAAGACCAAAGCTGGTTATTGGGACACTCCTCAAAGGATAAGGGAAGCCGGGTCGGCTAAAACACCAAATGACTATTTTGCCCTTCACACGGTTTCGATGATATCTTCTTCGTCCGGTATCCGAATGACACGTTCGAATAGTCCATTCTATACAACTTCCTGAGATCTATTCAACGTTACTAGTTTCGTAGTTAGATCGTTGTTAGATTAATTTCTACTAATTAACGTTCGTGTTAAACTAATCGAGTTGTTATCGGTTAATACGTCTCTTGACTAGTCTAATAGCATTGACGAGCTTGAGGGTCTTTACAACAACCATGTTTTAAAAATATTTGGGCAAATGACCCATTTTCCAATATTTTAACATGGAAAACCATACTGACAAGGTGAGATTTAATGTCAAAGGTAAAATCTTTGAAACAACTTCATCAACTCTAGCAACTGCAAGCCGAAATTCAATGTTTGGAGGTATGGTGTCATTTCGTATAGGCATGGTGTCATTTCATATAGGCATGGACCTTGACCTTGGACTTAAAAAGGCATGGATTGGTGTCCATATCAGTTTCTTTCAACAAAAAATTAGTTAAAAAGATCAAAATTAATAATTTTTGGGTGAAAAAGACATGTAAAATTTGATACTATTTAAATGGACGAGAATGTAAAAATAGCCAGTATGTAAACAGTTTCACCATTTTCAAATATTTTTTCTTATTTTTAATTTACATCAGGATGTATCCAATTTCATCCTCATTCTTTTTTAAGTTTAAGCCAGGATGAATCCAGTTTCATTCTTACTATTTTTTTGGTGTCCATTTCACCCATACTAATTTTTACTCGTCCATTAGATTTTGAAAATATTTGGACAAATAACCCATTTTTCGATAAGTTAATCGCCGTTTTTTTTGAAACAATGATGAAATCGATGATGGATAAAATGAAAATCAAAGAGAGGAGCCGGCAGAAAAGAAGAAATAAAGAGAAGGAGAAGGGAAGTAGAAAAGAAGTTAAAATACTAAAGGTATTTTAGTATTTTCATACTTGAAAATCACCCCTTAGTAGAAACTATTGGATGAAAATATTAATTTATATCCCCAATTAAAAACATTATCCCCAAATTGCACGTTCATGCTTTGGTGCATGCTACGTAATAATGGAGCTAGGAAGGTCAAATTCATTTAGAGTAATTACAATATAAAGACGCATTGAACGTTCGCCAAACGATTCGACTCCCATATCTAAATATGTGATTAATTTGTGGTTTGTATCTCTGTCATTTTGTTCCAAAGAAAAACAAGCTAAGCATTGGCATGAACTGCTTGAATGGTGTTGCACAATATGAGCAGAACTTGCTAGTAAAATTTGCGAGAAGATAAGGAAGGAGTCAAGAAAGTACCTAACTCGTAATTAAACGGGAATAGCGAACGACTATGCAGCTTATTTACAAGGAAGGAAGAGATCTAAGAAACGACAATAACGAATATTTGGCCCAAAACACTTGAGAAAACAAAAATAGCCAACAATGAAACACTGCGAGGGAGAAACAATAAAATTACTGTTGATATTCAGTTTGACACTAAGCCAAGTGTTACTTACATATATTAATACACCTAAAGAGATAAACCAAAGTGTTACTTACATATCGTAACACTCCCCCAGCTAAGGGAATCAATTGCGCGGAGTTCTTTTGGGATTCAAGGATGTATGTATGGAGCGCGACTATACCTTAATCGATGTGATATTTGGTTATGGCTCAACTACATTCCAGTCCGAAGTTAATTGGTTGTAGGCTAGTGTCTGTAGTGGCTTAATACAGTTTAGTGATCGATCTGGACTAGGTGCCGAGGTTTTTCTGCATTTGCGGTTTATTCGTTAAAAAAATTCTGGTGTTTGTGTTATTTTGTTTCCACATTATATTGTTTGTCTTTATATTTGAAATATCACATGTTGTGTGTTAATCAATCATAGTAGTTACACCCAACCTTGTTTGTTGGATAAACTTGATTGATTACTTGGAAAATTGATCTTTGGAATCACCCAAGTACTCTCACACATAAATCAGGTTCGCGGACTAGTCTTTGTAAACTTTATGATTGTGAGAGAAAGAGATATAACTCTGAATGTTATTCATCGATTGAGTTGAACTCTCGGAATCGTGTTTAAGTTTGTCCATATAGATTGCATACGAAACATTTAGTGGTGTATTTTTGTACCACAGTGTTTTCACGCATCTACTTATTGTCATTCAACTATCCGCATCAAGTTTAACCACAATCATCTCTTTTATCGAAATACCGAGCCAGGTGATATGAAAGGCCAATATGTCGCAATCATCTCGCAGTTAGATGATATGAGAAACAACGTGCTCGACCGATAATGTTGCAACTCATTGCGGCTTCCTACGTACCCTTCCCTATTCTAAAGGTATTAAGCAAAAACCGTATTTCATCCTCGAATGGACGAAAACTTAATTCAACACATGTTGCAAAGCCGTGTTCAAACAATAATGGTAACGGCCTAGTCCGTATGCTGGAGCTCTTGCTTATAAGGCAATTTATACGTTGTTCACTTGGTTTCTGGATTTCAAAGACTTAGAGAATGTAGATTTTAAAGAGGAGATGAAAAATTGGAGTAAAGTTTATTTTAATGTTTCCTAGTGCTCTTAGTTTGTTTTGAGCACTTTTTCTTTCTATCTTTCTTGTACTTTGGCAACCGTGGTATAATTCTTTTATACTCTTTTTTTATCAATCCACTTTTTTTTATCAAAAACAAAACATAAGACAATCATGTGAAACAATAATGCTAAACGGGAGACAAAAATGAAGGGACAAAGGCCACGTTGACAAAAGTAAGAAAGTGACGTGGTGCTCGGCTATGCTTCACACCAACTATGGGCGGAAATGATATGTTGACCGCGTAATCCTCCCGATCTTTTATCCCTCCTCTCATACAAATAAGTCCCACAAATGCCCTTTATCCTTCCAGATGTTACAGAGTTTAGATCTCTAACATTCATTCCTCTTACAGGAGACTTTGCGGGAGAGAAGCGCGGTAAGTCTAGCACTTCAGTATTATGGGAGGCACCTACCTTCCGCATCTGTCCGATGTTTTTTGTCCGGCTCCAAGTTGACCAAACAAATTCGGAGTATGCACGACCAAACAAATTCGGAGTGCATACCCGAAAAACAGATAGTTAATTTAGCATGGAGGAGTGAGAAGCACCGAAAATTTAGAAAAATTTAAAAACTTTTTTTGATCTTATGATCTCAATCTGATGATCTTCTCTACTTTGATCTTATGATTTACAGAAGCTTTCTTTTGATTTTATGTTATTCCCTTTAAGTTAATTTCATTTCCATGCTAGACTTTTTTGACTTTCCTTTTCTTTCTTTTTCTATGTTCTCTCTGTTTTAGTATTGTTATATAGATCCTAAGTTTTACAGGTTTTAAGTTTTCTTCCATACTCCGTAGTTTTCATGTCTTCCGGTCTTTATGTCTCTAATTATGCATTTCATTATCTAATGAATCCTTAAATCTCTCTTGTGCGTCCTCATCCTTCTTTGATCCATGGGGGTGTCCATTATTGGACCGGTCTTATTCTTCTCCTCATTCAAACACTATTTTTTCAATAACCAGCAATATGCACATGGTCTCCTTCGGCAGTATTGCATACCATCACTCTCATGATGGATTCTAACAATATGTTCAAGTATTTAGCAGGGAATCATTTTTATGATTCAAAAGTCTCATACAAGTTTCAATTCCAAGTTTTAATCTCAGTTTCCCAATCTGGAGTTATCATTCACAATCGTTTGGAGTTGGCCACAATAAGGAGGAGTGTGCCAACGTTTCTCCTGATCTGAAAATTCGGCGATAGACAAATGAAGAATATATCATTATATCCATGGTTTGGCGAAAACTTATGGAGTTGAAATCTGTGAAGATCTTGTTCTTCTAATCCAGAGAATTTTTGAAGCTAGCAAGAATCGAATGTGTTAGAGCATTGCTCGGTCAAACTAGCATGCGTTGCTATCTCAAGCATGTTTGTCAATGTTAGTGATCAAAACTATAAGTTTTGATTTCTAGTATACTATAGCTAAGTCTCGGACTAAGATAGTAAGTGTAGTTGAGCTCAAGGACTCCATGGCGATTCATCATACAAGTAGAAGAACTACTCAAGGAACCGTGGAACTTATCGACAAAAAGGTATGTGGAGGCTTGAACTTATCTATCACTCAAAAGTATATCTATTCTATCTCCTACTCCTTGAGACAAAAAGTCGTATGCTATATGTATATACTATGATTATACATATTTGGTATTTAGAGCCGAGTATACCTCGCTTATCTATATCTCAAAATATGTGTTGGTAAGCTTTTCGCTTCGACCAAGTTTATCTTTACCTAGTGACGAAAGTCATGATGTGTTTCAATCACTTTGAAAATTAATTTGACGAGAAATGGTTGTTGTAACAACTGTATAACGTCCTCTAAGAATGTTTCAATGATTGGAATGAGAGTTTAGATTACATAACCAATGGTGGACATAAGCATTGTTGTAGAAACAGATTTATGTATAAGTCATATTCCTTGAACCAAAGTTTTCGAACTTTGTTGATCAAGAGAACCGGAGGATGGCAAGTGCCAAGTCCGCGAACTCAGTCTGCAAACTCCGAAGTTCTCAAACCCGAGAATTTCTGCTGGAGTTGAAAAACTATTTGCGTGAAGCTAAGTCCGCGAACCGGCGAAGTTCTCATTCCCGAGAATTTCTACTGGAGTTTGTAAACTCTGTCTGGTACTTAAGTAGTGAACCTAGTCTGCGAACTTGAGTAGATTATATTTCTACAGATGATTTCTGAACTTAAACTTAAAAAGACTAAGGAATGCAACTTGTAAATCGTGGATATAAAAGTTCATGAACCGATTCAAGTGAATCAAATCATCTTTGCTTCAATTGTGTCTTGTGTAGTTACATAAGATTTCTTTGCAATTGAACAACTCTCTAACTAGTTTATTTGAGTCATTTGAACTAGTTATGGTGAAGAAGAACATGGTTGATATGAAATACTCATATGGCTAACCTTTTGGTTAACTATTGTTGAAACAACAATGTACACGTTTGGGTACGGTTAACAAACCTAGAAGCGTGCATTTCATTTGTGTATAACAAGCTAAGTTTTCGATCTAACAGTTGAGAAATATTATCTTGAATCTAAATCAGGTTTTCATCTAACGATGGATATTGCTTTGTTATTAAGGCAAAACCCTGATCTGAAAGAATATATAAGGGGAAATCTAGCAACTCTGCAAAACTAATCCCCACACCTTACATGTGATACTAGTTTGCGTGCTAGAGTCATATCTCCTTTAACATTTGGTTTTCTTCTTCTAAAATCAGGTTAAATGACTTAAAGACTTCATTGGGATTGTGAAGCCAGACCGATACTACTTTTTATCGTAGTTGTGTGATCTGATCTTTCATCTTCTATTGTACGAGTACATTCATATTGATTGGCTTGAGATTGATATCTCCGATAGGCAAAATATAAAAAGTAATCACAAACAACTTCGTATCATTGTTTGTGATTCCGCAACATCTTGTTTCGCTACCATATGATTAAGATTGTTGTGAGGTGATTGATAACTCTAGGTTGTTCTTCGGGAATATATGACCGGATTATCAATTGGTTCATGTTCACCTTGATTATTATCAAAATACGGAACAAAACCTTTTAGGGTTTATCTGTGGGAGACAGATTTATCCTTCGATAGATTTGTCCGTGTGAGACAAATTTGTTTATCATCAAGTCTTCGACTTTGGGTCGTAGAAACTCTAGTTGTGGGTGAGATCATCTAAGGGAATCAAGTGCTCTGTATCCTGCTGGGATCAGAGGTGTAGGGAGTACAATTGTACCTTGGATCAGTGAGAGACTGATTGGGGTTCAACTATAGTCCAGTCCGAAGTTATCTTGGAGTAGGCTAGTGTCTATAGCGGCTTAATATAGTGTGTATTCAATTTGTACTAGGTCTCGGGGTTTTTCAGCATTTGCGTTTCCATCGTTAACAAAATTATGGTGTCTGTGTTATTTCTATTTCCACATTATATTTGTTTATATAATTGAAATAATAGAAGTTGTGCGTTTGAATCAATCAATTGGAAATATGACCTTTTGTTGTTGATTGATATTGATTGATCCTTGGATATTGGTCTTTGGTACCATCTAGGTTATTCCTTGTATTTGATTAGAACTCGCAGTCCCTGCTTGAGTATAAATAAAATCAAGAGAGATATATAAACTCGTTGATATACTTTTAATTGATTGAGTCTTGTTGATTCTCTTAAAAGTATATTCGAGTTTTTCCATAGAGATTGCTAAGCGAAATATTGGGTGGTGTTGTTAGACCCCCGCTTTTTCAATTGGTATCAGAGAAGGCAAACACGTTAAACCTAATAAGTTTGTGTTTGTTCGTTCCTTAAAAATTATCCTATGGAAATTTCTTCGAAAAACTTGATCTTGGCATCTGTAACGCATGCCAGAATCCCTTAAATATTGCTCAAGGATTATTATAGTTTAACTCTTCGGTTTCTCATAATAATCTTACTTCATCTAAAAGGGAAGGTTTAGATGGAAAGTATCGATCTGAAGGGAAAAATAAAAAGAAGGAAATATTGAGAAAATGCTCATCACGCTCAAGGATATGGAACCTCAGTAGATTAACTCTTGATCTCTTTGAGGAATACTATCATAACAGATCAATTGATAAAGATCTACTCAAAGCGTTCGAAGGCGTTTTTAAATTCTTAGAAAACTTAAGTCTGTTAAGTCTAAGAATCTTTCCGACAAAGGTTATGTACATGTTAAATCTTTTAATACTGTGCAACCTAGGAATCGGAAGCATCCTTCTTCTAGTCAGTTCAAACAAAGGATAGAAAGCTCTAACTGCCCTGATTATCATCATTACTTTGATTGTACCACAAGGACTGTTCACACATATCAACCATAAATATTGCATGAGAACTCCTCTACACATTATGCCTCTCGGTAATGAGTCTGGCACTACCCCATTTGTATATGTTTCTTGAAATTGGGCAAGAAATGGTTCAACTTGTACACAGTTTTGTTATTCACTTTTGGAATATCAATTAAAGCTTTCTATTGCATCCATCGTCGTTTACAAAGTGTACTATCACGGGATGCATAAACTTTAATGTACGAACGGCTAAAACAATCCCACTTTCCTTTTGTGGGTCTTGGTTCACAAACGGGTCCAAGCCCATTGGTGGTCTTATAAAGAAAACGTCCGCGCACCTTAGTCTTCTTCATCACCCGTCCACGTACGTGAACCTCTAGGGTTTTGTGTGTTCCCCTCATTGAAGCTTCCTTGGAGAAACTGAAAGAAAGGGTGTTCAAGGTTCTCTCCAAGTAAGTAAATTCCTCTTGTTACTTTCAATTTCTTTGATCTTATGATGAATTCTAGAAGTACAAAAAGGAGTTATAAAAGCTCAAAATCCTCTATCTTGAATCCTCCTTGTGACCAAAACTCTCCTAGAATTAGGTTTGTGGATGATTCTTGTGTTAGAATATTTAATAAGATTGCTTCAAAAGGTTTCATTCTTGAAAAGAAATTGGATTTCTCTAGTGGGATGAAGAGGATTTGGTATGTTTTAGAAAATTCAAGCTTGGAAATATCTTTGATGGTCTTGGTCAAGGATTTGATTCTCTTACAAGGATATTCTATGCCAATGTTCATGATGTTGATTTCAACAAGATGGAATTCAAATCCATGATTGGTAGGGAAAGGTTTCTTGTTGATAGAGAACTAATGTCAAGGATTACTAAAATCCTGTTGGGGAACGTACGGCTCCCTAGACCAAGTGATGAACGTCCATCATGTGATGATATCTCAATTGGGCTTTCCGGCAAGAAGGTCGTTTGGAGTCAAGGAAAGTTCCTTACTAATGATCTTAGTATTGCTTAGATGGCTTTTGGAAAACTTGGTATCCCCAATATTTGTCCCTCCACAATTAAAAATTCTTGGTGGAGTCACGAGTTTGCGGAATTGGTTTATTTCCTTGATTCGGGTATTTCAAGTCTCGATATTTGTGGCTTTATTATCTTTCAAATGGTTTCGATGACTTCACCGGTCAAGATGTTGGGTTACCCTTTCTTGATTAGTCAAATTTGCCGTGATCGTGGGTCTGATTCAATTGGAAACTCTCTTGGGGTTCCCAAACCGGTTCGTCCATGTACTTTCAGGCGCTTAAGGGAAAATGCTTTCAAGCGACAAAGAATCACTTCTCTTGATTTTAGTGACGCTAGCACTATGGGTCTTCTTCAAAAAATTCATAAAGGTGTGTGTAAGGTTAATTCAAGAGTGAAGTGTGTCCAAGAACAATTGTCCTTGGTTACAACAAAGTTTCCCGAGCTCAAAGAAGATTTGAACGCAATTCAAGCATCTTGGAGTATCTCCGATGAGGAAGAAGATGAGTAATTCGTGTTCTTATTGTTGCCTAGTATGTCTTCTTTTTGGCTTAGTTGGAAGAATAACTAGTGTTATGAATAACAATGATTGTGACTACACATAGCTATTATTTTTATTTTCATGTTTTTAGGTTTTTGTTTTAAATTCTAAAACTTTTTGGAGGATGATGTTTTGCAGTATTTAATCTTTATGAACTGTTATATTGCAACCTATTATGGGATATTGGTGTTTACGTCCGTGAACTATGTTGTCCCATATTTTTTCAAAAGTGAAGTCGGTTGTGATTGGTATTCGTTTATTGATTAAAGAATGAATGAACTTTTTACAAATACAAAAGTTAAGCCTATATTGTCAATCTCTGATGGAAGATAGGTTAAAATATTTTGTGGTTAAGGATTATGTCTATTAATTATTGTTATGTATATAATGATTAAAGATAGAATGAATCCTTGTGTTTTCCACAGTATTGATCTTCACTGACCCATATTTTATGTAATACTGCGAGGCTCCGTAATGTGTCTTATGTTGAGCACGATACGACCAAGCTGATTAATTTTTGATTAGCTTAGTTGGTTGTTCCGTAAGATACTTTATGTTGAGCATTTTGAACTAAATTAATCATCTTGTTTGGTTATTTAGTTTTTACTCCATAAGTTTCTCTTGTTTTGAGTAAATGAACAATTAAGCCAATCACTCTCGTATGGTTAACTTAGTCGTTGCTCCGTAAGTTTACTTATGTTGAGCACAATCAATTAAATTGATCACTTTTTGTGTTTAATTTGATTATGTATTCCGATTAAATTAATCATGGTTTTACTTATGATTAATTTGATTGAGTTTTTAGATATAAAAATCATTCATATGGTTTTGGTGTCCAATAAAAATTCTTCTTTTCTTTCGAAATTAAGGTCGCTCTTGTTGTTCCCTTAAGAATGACATCAAATGGGGGAGAATTCTTTTGAACTTGTGCTTAATGGTCATATCTTGAGGGGTGTGCGACTGTGGAATTTTAGAGGGGTTATCTTGTATCTTTAAACTCCTTGATGAATGCTATTAGCTTCAGCTATATGATTGGATCAAAATAAGATGATGTGTGTTCTTTCTTTTAGTCATGAAATGTCTCTTACGGAAATTTCATTATGATCTCGTTCTTGTACCTTTGCCAATTTTATTGATAAAAAGGGGGAGAATTAATATGTAGTTCACACTACAAATAAATATGGTTTTCGAACCACTGTGTAAGAGGAGTGGTTTCCATGTGAGATGGAGTATTGACTAAGGTATAGTGATACATATCACCATAGTATTATTGTTAAAGTTGTGATACAATTGAACTTTGACGCCGTGTAATAATACTATGACACTGTGTAACAATGATCGAGAATTATGTTTTCTCATTGTTATAGCTACGGATCTTCAACAACGATGATGCTAAACTTACAACCTTTGGGATCATTGGGGTACTTGGAAGTGACGAAGATTTTGAGGAATGTTGAAGATTAGACATGTGGAATAGGAGCTACTAAAGGTTAATTATCTTTTTTGTATTTCATATTTATTGATAGTTTTGTCACTAAAATTAACAAAAGGGGAGATTGTTAGAGCATTGCTCGGTCAAACTCGCATGCGTTGTTATCTCAAGCATGTTTGTCAATGTTAGTGATCAAAACTATAAGTATTAATTTCTAGTCTATTATAGCTAAGTTTCATACTAGGATAGTAAGTGTAGTTGAGCTCAAGGACTCCATGGCGATTCATCATACAAGCAGAAGAATTACTCAAGGAACCGGTGGAACTTCTCGACAAAAAGGTATGTGGAGACTTGAACTTATCTATCACTCAAAAGTATATCTATTCTATCTCCTACTCCTTGAGACAAAAAGTCATATGTTATATATATATATATATATATACTATGATAATACACATATGGTATTTCTAGCCGAGTATACCTTACCTATCTATATCTCTAAATATATGTTGGTAATATTTTCGCTTCGACCAAGTTTATCTTTACCTAGTGACGAAAGTCATGATATGTTTCAATCATTTTGAAAATTTCTCTGACGAGAAATGGTATAACAAGTATATAACGTCCTATAAGAATGTTTCAATGATTGGAATGAGAGTTTAGTTTACATAACCAATGGTTTACATAAGCATTGTTGTGGAAACACATTTATGTATAAGTCCTATTCCTTGAACCAAAGTTTTCGAACTTTGTTGATCAAAAGAACCGGAAGGATGGCAAGTGCCAAGTGACAAGTCCGCGAACTTGCGAAGTTCTCAAACCAAGAATCTCTGATGGAGTTGACAAACTATTTGCGTGAAGCTAATTCCGCGAACTCAGTCTGCGACCCAGTCCGCGAACAGGCGAAGTTCCCATTCCCGAGAATTTCTGCTGGAGTTTGTAAATTCTGTCTGGTATCTTAAATCCTCGAACCTAGTCTGCGAACTTGAGAAGGTTACATATCTAAAGATGATTTATGAACTTAAACTTAAAAAGACTAAGGAATGCAACTTGCAAACCGGGCTATAAAAGTTCATGAACCGATTCAAGTTAATCAAATCATCTTTTCTTCAATTTGTCTTGTGTAGTTACATAAGATTTCCTTGCAATTGAACAACTCTCTAACTAGTTCATTTTAGTCATTTAAACTAGTTATGGTGAAGAAGAACATGGTTGATATGAAATGCTCATATGGCTAACCTTTTGGTTAACTACTGTTGAACCAACAATGTACACGTTTGGGTACGGCTAACAAACCTAGAATCGTGCATTTCATTTGTGTATAACAAGCTAAGTTTTCGATCTAACAGTTGAGAAATATTATCTTGAATCTAAATCAGGTTTTCATCTAACGGTGGATATTGATTGCTTTGTTACCAAGGCAAAACCTGATTTGAAAGAATATATAAGGGGACATCTAGCAACTCTGCAAAACTAATCCCCACACCTGACGTGTGATACTAGTTTACGTGATAGAGTTGGTTCTCCTTTAACCTTTGGTTTTCTTCTTCTAAAACCAGGTTAAAAGACTTAAAAACTTCATTGGGATCGCGAAGCCAGATCGATACTACTTTTATCGTAGTTGTGTGATCTGATCTTGCATCTTCTATCGTACAAGTATAATCATATTAATTGGCTTGATATTGATATCTCTGACAGGCAAGATATAAAAAAGTAATAACAAACACCTTCGTCTCATTGTTTGTGATTCCGCAACATCTTGTTTCTATACCATACGATTAAGATTGTTGTGAGATGATTGATAACTCTAGGATGTTCTTCGGGAATATAAGACCGGATTATCAATTGGTTCCCGTTTACCTTGATTATTATCAAAAGACAGAACAAAACCTTTTAGGGTTTATCTGTGGGAGACATATTTATCCTTCGATAGACTTGTATGTGTGAGACAGATTTGTTTATCATCAAGTCTTCAACTTTGGGTCATAAAAACTCTTAGTTGTGGGTGAAATCAGCTAAGGGAATCAAGTGCGCAGTATCCTGCTGGGATCAGAGGCATAGGGAGTACAACTGTACCTTGGATCAGTGGGAGACTGATTGGGGTTCAACTATAGTCCAGTCCGAAGTTAACTTGGATTAGGCTAGTTTCTTCAGCTGCTTAATACAGTGTGTATTCAATCTGGACTAGGTCCCGAGGTTTTTCTGCATTTGCGGTTTCCTCATTAACAAATTTGGTGTCTGTGCTATTTCTATTTCCGCATTATATTTGTTTATATAATTGAAATAGTAGAGGTTGTGCGTTTTAATCAATCAATTAGAAATCCGACCTTTGGGTGTTGATTGATATTGATTGATCCTTAGATATTGATCTTTGGTACCATCCAAGTTATTCCTTGTATTTGATTAGAACTCGCAGTCCCTGCTTGAGTAAATCAAATCAAGATAGAGATATAAACTCGTTGATATACTTTTAATTGATTGAGTCTTGTTGATTCTCTTAAAAATATATTCGAGTTTGTCCATCCAGATCGCTAAGAGAAATATTAGGTGGTGTTGTTAGATCCCTGCTTTTTCAAAATGGCGGAACAAGAAGATCCCCATGAAGATACCAGAAGACCCAAGAGATCTAGGAGTACTGAAGAGGAAGACGGTGAGTTTCTGACAACTTGAACAACACTGAAATGCCATCTTCTAAGGAGAAAAATACTTCAAAGAATCCATCTCTTGTTGAGTTTGATGGAATGAAGCATGATCTAATAGACAAGGGGGAACAATTCTAAAGATTACCCCTAGGTGATGGATGAGGTTGTTGCTGCTTCGACTGTTTTGGTAATTTCTTTTCCTTACTTTCCTGTTTTTCAGTATATTATTTCTCAATAATCATTCTCTACGGATGTTTTCTTTTTTTACTTAAATACTAGGTCTGGAACCTACGATATTTTCAGTATGAAAGTTCTTAGTTGGAACTTTCAAGGTTTCTTAGGTAAAGACACTAGAGATCACCTCCTTTACCTCAACAACCTTCATCATCCTGATATTATCTTTATCTGTGGAAAAAAATCAATGATAATAGAATCATCAAGTTATCAAACTTTCTAGGAATGCCAAATTCTGTTGGTTTAGCCGGTGGCTTACTTTTCTTATGGAAGGATGGTATCTCGTTAAACATAGTTCACCAGGATGACACAATTCTCATACTTGTGTTATTAATAACCCTAGTAGAGGGGAACGCTACCTAACCTGTGTTTACAAAACTCCATATACTCATGAAAAGGAAGCTCAATGGTCTTTTATTAGGAATCTTGGTTTGACCATTAATATACTCTGGATCCTCATTGGCGATTTGAACATAACTCTTACATCCAATGATAGAATCAATGATTTCAATAATACCACTTCCGATGTTATCTTAAACCACATTAAAGACACATAACTACTGATTTAGGATTCTGTGGTAAACCTTTTACCTGGACTAGCAATAAACACGGTAAAATTCGTTTTAAGTCTAGGTTAGATTATCTTTAGGAAACAATAAGTGGTACCTAGTTTATCCTGAGTTAATTCTTAGACATCTTTCTCAATACGGCTCTAACCATGCTCCTATTTTGTTAGACGTCTCAAACCAAGATATGGTTACTGGAAAGAATTGAAAGTTTTTTTTAGCATTGGCTCAAACATGATTCGTTTTTGAAAATATTAAAACTGCATGGTCTGCTAATGATAGACGCATTTATGTGTCTAATATATCCCAATTGTATATATTGTTAGTACCCATTTTTGTACTTATTATGGTATTTTATTTATTTGTAGGTGTTTTTGGAAGAATAAGGTTTTGCGGCGAAATTGGCTAAAAATGTAGCGTTTGGAGCTCCGTAGACAGTGTACTTGAAGCCCCGGAAGCGCCCCAGAAATACCCCGGAGGCACCCCTCATTTGGATAAGGGGCACCCCATTTCAAGGCATATGCTAAAGGGACTCCCAGTCTGGTTAAGGGGACTTCCTTCTTCACGTTCAAATAATCGATTTTGGCGGGAAACTGGTTCACGTATGCATGAATTTCTCTGAATGATTTTGGACGTGATTTCCTCTTGGATTTTCATCGGACCAAGTTGGATTGGGCTTGGTTTAATCGTGCAGGAGAAGTGGTGGGCTTCGTTGAGTTAAGAGAAAGATTTATCTCAAGTTCACGAAACAGAGACGCAAATTACTCGGGATTCTTTTGTGGGTTTGGGAGATTACGTGATATCTGGGAAAGTCTATTAACGGATAGGATGATATGCTGCTATCTCTGGAAAGAGTTTTCAAACTGGAACTCTATGTTAACGCGTAACAAAACAGAAAAAGAAAAAGAAAAAGAAAAAAAGTTGTGACTTTGAGAGAGAATAAAGAGAAGATTGGGGAAGATTTGGTGGCCCTGGATGGTATAAAAAGAGTTTTTCGAGTCTTAGAGAAGTTTATCAAGATTTTGGGGTCGATCCAGAGCCAGGAGGAGCGAAGAAGAAGGAGTAGCAGCAATGTTCACCTGCTGCTGCTGCCATTAAAGAGCTTCAAGAACACGAAGAACAGACTCTCCAGGACAGTCTTATTTTCATCAGCGTCAGGAGCAGAGAAGCGTCGTTCTTCAACAGTTCCAGCAGCAGTGGAGAAAGTTTAGTTGCAGTTTCCTGGTATCGTTTCTTTCTGACGTGTTTTTGAGTCTCAGAACCACTGTTTTATAACTTTTGACTCTTTTAATCATACTTTGAGCATCAAATATATATTTTGAAAACATGGTTATTATGATTAACTAAACCCCAACACTGGGATGATGGAGGAAGCCGTTCTTTACGCATATGATAATTATATTAATTTTTTTTGACTACTTGCACTTTTTATTAATCGATTTATGATTTTTCTTAATTGGTTGTGATATCGTATGATGATGTATGCTTGGTCGTAGTGCTTTTGATGCGTCATGCTAGTGATATACAATAAATATTTTAAAAATCTACCTTGGCAAGAATGAGAGTCCTTATGATTTGAGCTATAATTGTTTCAAATAAATATATGAATTGTGTGAATGATTAATGGTGGAATACTGAGTCCTAGTGTCTCTTGATCCTGTGACAAATATTGTGTATATATTTTTATTTATAAATCTTTTCAAGTCCGAGCAACGAACTCTTATTTACCGCACGAAAAAAACTACAACAAAATGGCGCCGCCGACGCGGACTTGTATATAGATTTGTTTTTAGGTTTATTTATTTATTTATTTATTTTATTATTATTTGTTACTTTTTACGTTTCTTTTTGTGTCTTTGATTTACAGGTTCGAAGTGGAATACTAAGGACTTGGGAACAAAAAGATTAAAGCTAAAAGCTAAAAACTAAAAGAGAAGAAAAAAAAAGACATAATTTTTTTTTTGTATATAGCTTTTATTTATTTATTTTTAGAATTTGTAAATAGGTTTCATTTTTCATAATTTTTGTAATTTTTGGACTTTTTATTTGGATTTTATTCTTGACTTTTGGACATTTTTTTTAAACCCTACGAAGGGTTATATAATTAAAAAAAAATATTCTTAAATTGTGTGCAGAGAAGGACGGTGATTACAATATCACCTCGGCCCCTCGGGTTCGCACACGGCATAGGAGTCGTGGCCCGAGTCGACGACAACGGTTCATCCCCCGTCTGGTACGGGAGGTAAGTCCAATCGAAACACTCGCGAATCCCCTGCAAGTGAGTTACTGTATTCCTTAAGGTGATAATTGTTTGAGGACGAACCAGACTGTTTTTTATTTTCCTAGTAAAGGGCAAGGCCTGGCCTAAATAAGATAAGGGTTCGGATTTCATCACCGTTCCCTTCTTGCCCGCTTTAGGAAAACAAAACCTAACGTGAACCCAAGCTTTAAAATCTGATTATAAAGAGACCTATAGGGTATCGAGCTTGTTAGGAAAAATTTTCGAAGGATATTGGTTACCTTTTAAGCAATTTCAAAGATCATGATGACTTACGGGAGTTGAAACAAGCCGCCTTGTAACGCCGGTGAGGCCTTGCGTATCAAAGCTCCATTTAGCTTCCCTCACCTCAGTTTCATCTCACATTAGCTCAGATTGATCCAGAGGGGTTGCAAAAATTGTAACGAATTCCCCTTCGAGAGATGGAAGCTAGTCTAGAAACAATCTGAGTGGAGCCATCATGCTTTTTGTTTGATAGAAATCTTTAGGTTTGCTTTGGTGAAGTTGAGTCGGCCTTGTTTGTGATTGTGTAGAATTCCTCTGCAATTAAGAATGTCGAACTGGTATGATAAAAGCCAATACAATGAATATCGACCTGAATTTGAATATGGACATCATAAGTTTTATGACATGGTGGGAATATGGCTGGGTACGCCAACCTTTTCAAGGTTATGGTTCATACCATGGTGGCCCAATTACTATCCACACACGAATTGGTCTTACGAGCAAGAAAATCAGGAACATTACAGAACTAGTTCCTCGCGTTTGGAGGAAATAATCAAACTATTGAAAATTAGTCCTTTTTATGATCCTTCAGTTCCTATTCCTTCTCTAGAAGAGACTCTCAGGAATTTAGCTGAGTCATCACGTCAGTTAGCTGAATCGACGTATAAATTAGATGAGGTGGATAACGTAGTTATGGAAGAAAGGACTGCAACAACAACTGAATCTGTAGAAGATATCCTCAATAGATTAAATCAAAACTTAGATCCAACCCTTAGGGAGATTTCTTTAGAAGAGACCCTTGAGAGGATAGCTGAGTCGACACGTAAACTTGAGTTAGATACGAACTAAAGTATTCCTCAAAATGACTTGAATTTCCAAAATAGTGTTTCCAAATTTACCCTTGATATCAATAGTGAATATATGCCTAATTTAGAGGACGAGGTTAGAATAAAAGACACTACTTATTTAGATAAGGTTCAATCATCTTCGTACTATTATGATGATGAGGATAGTAGTAATGAAGAATCTGAAATATGTAGGCATAGTGATCAGGAATCTAGTAATCCAATTGAGCTTTATAGTGATTATATTATTTCTACTTCAAATCCAAATAATTTTTTATGATTATTCACCTATTCAAAAGGACGAGGATTTGATTAGGGATACCACCGTTTTAGACGATGTAGTTTTTCCTTTTGATTACGAAGCCGATAGTGGTTTAGAGGAACGGGTTTATTCCGAAAATGTTGTTTTAGAGTCTAGCGACTTAGAAACAATAGTCTTAGACGAAGAAGATATACCCGTAGAGATGAGTAAATGCACTACCTGATAATAACTTAAAGAATCTCTTGAATATTTTAAGGACTCTGAAGATACGGAAATTCAAGAAATAATTAGAGGTCTATCTAGAGACACTGAAAACTCTAAGTTTGGGGGTGATTATCACCTTTCTAATGACTTACCTTTAACTTCAGAAAGTCCCTTCACTTAGGACTTGATATCTCTGCCTCGACCATTTTACAAGATTACCTTCATACTCGTTTTCCCGAACCTAATGATGTCCAGGAAGAAGTTCAGTCATTAGAAACCCATCCTCTGGTTGATGTGGTTTGCCCATACTATGATACCCAGATTGAATTTGTTTTCCCACCAAATAGTTTTCTTCCAATTGTGGGAACGTTTATATTTCAAATGTGTCACTTATTAAGTTCTGAGACTAAGCCTAAGTACTTTAGGAAATTAGAATCAACACATTTGCTTAAGAACGACCACTACTCTGACTGTGGTCAACTATGTAAGTCATACCTAATTGACTTAGAGGATCCTAAATTATTTAGGTTATTTTGTGATTCCAGGTTCTTATCTGAGTTTTTCCAGACTCTAGGACCTAATAATTTGGATCCTACCTATGAGGAAATGCATCCGAGGAAAATAGTCTATTTAGACCCCTTCATAGAACCTGAACCTGAACCACAATTAGCGATAGTTATAAGGAAACTAGGTAAGGGCATGCTAGTCTTGTATATTTTCTTGGTTCACTGCAGTTTTCTTTTGTCAGCTCTTTTTGGTTTTAAAGACCCACAGTTATTCCGGCTACTGTTATGCGGTTCGAGTTGACTAAACCTTTTCTAAGTCTGGCTGAAGACTTTAAACTTAGCACTTCTTGGGAGGTAACCCAATCTCATGCAACACGGTAATATCCTTCCTTAACTCTTTTTCTTCAAATAGTAACCGTTTCTCCTTGTTCATGCTTTTAATTTCATCTTTAGAACATTGAGGACAATGTTAGATTTAAGTTTGGGGGTATGGGAGAAACTTTTTAGTTGCAATAAATAAACTCCAGAGCCTAGAAATTTATGCTTATTTAGGATGGCACTAACCAATCTAAGTGGATGGAAGCATTTTGGTTTTAGGAGTTGAGGAACCAATCTGATTAGATGGAAACATCTAAAGAGTCTAATCATAAAAGCACAGACCTCAGGTGTTAGAATTAAGAAAAAACATGGTAGTTTCGCCATATCTCGTGATGGAAACATCGAAAGAATCCTGATCACTTCTTTTTGTTTTATTTTTACCATTTCTAGGGTGAAATAGAGTGATTGGGATATCAAAAAAAAAAAAAAGAGACCAGACCACCAGACCAACCAGAATAAATACAATAAAGTCGACCACTGGTACCCTTGTATATGCCAGCTGAGTTGACCTAGAGTTAGGATTATCAACCACTGGTTCCCTTGTATATGCCAGTGTGTTGATATTAGTCCAGACCAGTATCTCAGTCCATTAGGATAGGTTCACCTTAGTCAACATCATCCACGTACATCCACCTTATTAATCTATCCATGTGATTGGTTGACTCCGGTTTATGATGTCCAAAAACTATCTGAGTAGAGCTCTGTCACTTTATATGAATTTTAGTATGCTTGAGTGAAAACTCGTGTACAACAATTGGAATTTCGCATCAAGGTACTTTCTCCTATAATCAATGATTGTATGCCAACCAAGGAGATTCTTTAGTGCCTTCCAAGGTTCTGCGTAGATAGCTAGGGACTGGAGTTTAAAGGTTTTGTGGGTATATCTCTGGTAAGCCCTCCCGAGACTATAACTCGGCCACTAGGGCCACCTAGAGGTTTAAATGCTTATTGCATACGCTAAATGCAATCGACGATGCCTGCGACAGTGAATTAGGATTTTATTTTGTAGTTTTGATTTGCTCGGTACTAGCAAATAATAAGTTTGGGGGTATTTGATAGACGCATTTATGTGTCTAATATAGCCCAACTGTATATATTGTTAGTACCCATTTTTGTACTTATTATGGTATTTTATTTATTTGTAAATGTAGCGTTTGGAGCTCCGTAGACAGTGTACTTGAAGCCACGGAAGCGCCCCAGAAATACCCCGGAGGCACCCCTCATTTGGATAAGGGGCACCCCATTTCAAGGCATATGCTAAAGGGACTCCCAGTCTGGTTAAGGGGACTTCCTTCTTCACGTTCAAATAATCGATTTTGGCGGGAAACTGGTTCACGTCTGCATGAATTTCTCTGAATGATTTTGTACGTGATTTCCTCTTTGATTTTCATCGGACCAAGTTGGTTTGGCCTTGGTTTGATCGTGCAGGAGAAGTGGTGGGATTCGTTGAGTTAAGAGAAAGATATTTTATCTCAAGTTCACGAAACAGAGACGCAAATTACTCGGGATTCTTTTTTGGGTTTGGGAGATTACGTGATATCTGGGAAAGTCTATTAACGGATAGGATGATATGCTGCTATCTCTGAAAATAGTTTTCAAACACTGGAACTCTATGTTAACGCGTAACAAAATAGAAAAAAAAAAGCCGTGACTTAGAGAGAGAATAAAGAGAATATTTGGGAAGATTTGGTGGCCCTGGATGGTATAAAAAGAGTTGTTCAGTCTTAGAGAAGTTTATCAAGATTTGGGGTCGAGCCAGAGCCAGGAGGAGCGAAGAAGAAGGAGTAGCACAATGTTCACCTGCTGCTGTTGCTGCCATTAAAGAGCTTCAAGAACACGAAGAACAGACTCTCCAGGACAGTCTTATTTTCAGCAGCGTCAGGAGCAGAGAAGCGTCGTTCTTCAACAGTTCCAGCAGCAGTGGATAAGTGTCGAGTTTAGATGCAGTTTCCTGGTATCGTTTTTTCTGGACGTGTTTTGTGAGTCTCAAACCACTGTTTTATAACTTTTGACTCTTTTAATCATACTTTGACATCAAATATATATTTTGAAAACATGATTATTATGATTAACTAAACCTCAACACTGGGATGATGGAGGAAGCCGTTCTTTACGCATATGATAATTATATTAATTCTTTTTTTGACTACTTGCACTTTTGATTAATCGATTTATGATTTTTCTTAATTGGTTGTGATATCGTATGATGATGTATGCTTGGTGTAGTGCTTTTTGCGTCATGCTAGTGATATAAATAAATATTTAAAAATCTACCTTGGCAAGAATGAGAGTCCTTATGATTTGAGCTATAATTGTTTCGAATAAATATATGAATTGTGTGAATGATTAATGGTGGAATCCTGAGTCCTAGTGTCTCTTGATCCTGTGACAAATATTGTGTATATATTTTTATTCATAAATCTTTTCAAGTCCGAGCAAAGAACTCTTATTTACCGCACGAAAAAAACTACAACAACTAACTTTTCTGGTTCTAATGCTTTTGTTATTTCAAACAAGTTATCCAATATAAGATATTTGCTGTCACTATGGAGTAAAAATACGTTTGGTGATTTAAATAAAAGAATCACTCAACTTCAGGAAGAATTAAACTCATTGCAATCCGCTGATGTAAATGGCTCTAATACAGAAGCAGTTATTCGTTTAGAAAGTGAGATCAGGCAACTTAATGAAATACAAGGCTCCTCTAATCGGTAAAAGTCACGTGATCATTTTTATAATGACATGGATATGAACTCAAGGTTTTTACATATCAGAATGAATCGAAGAAAATGTATAAATAAAATTGATTCTTTATTGGCTCTCGGTTGTACATGGTGCAATGACAGAGATTCACTCTCTCAGCTTCTAACACAACATTTTCAGGGTATTATGACCACTTCCAATCCACCAAGCAGCCAAAATTTTCTCAAGTATATCCCACAAATATCCTTGGAGGATAACGAAGAGCTTGAAGCCATTCCTTCAGAACAAAAGATCCATCAGCACTTATGACGATGAAGCCATGGACATCTCCGGGACCAGATGGCTTTCCTCCGGGCTTATACCAGACTCAATGGAAGTAGTGAAGGAAGATGTTTGTAAGATGATGAAATCTTTCTTTTATCCAGGTTTTTTACTTCAACGGCTAAATAACACTAAGTTTCATTGATCCCTAAAGTTCATATAGCCAACAAGCCGGAAGATTTTCGCCCTATCGCTTTATGCAACATAGTATATAAAATCATCTCGAAGAATATTGCTTGAGGATGAAGAAGCATATGGAAAAAATCATCTCGCCAATGTAGTCGGCTTACATACCAGGTAGACTAATCTCGGAAAACATATGCTTAGTGCAGGAAATTGTGCAAGATATAAAGAAAAAAAGAAGGATCAAGTGGTCATCTTGCTCTCAAAATGGACATGTCTAAAGCGTTTGATAGAATTGAATGGAGCTTCCTGCTAGCATCCTTAAGCAGTTAGGCTTTTCAGACAAATTTCGACATCTCATCTCCCAGTGCATATCTACAACACATATAGAAGTTGTGTTAAATGGTTCTCCCACGACTGCATTCAAGCCGACTCGAGGAATTAGACAGGGTGATCCATTATCACCCTATATATTATACTAGCTATGTAATCTTTCTATAGATTTTTAGCTCATTGTGAATCATCTGGCCAACCCACGGGTATGAAAATTTCACGTTATACACCAAAGATCAACCATCTGCTGTTTGCGGATAATTGCCTATTGTTTTTCAAAGCTAATTGTAGATGGGCAAAAACGATTTGCTGTTTTTTTAGGAAAATGAAGAGTCGAGCGTGCGGTCTAGACTCCTCAGCCGAGCAAATTGCTGAACCTCACACATATGCACTGCACTTGGATTCGAGAGATCAATTGGTAGGACTACGTCCTAAACCAAGTCAATGGTCGTTCTAGAGTCAATTCGGTCCCAAAGAGGGAGATGGGTGAGAATTATGTGGGATCAATGATGATCAAGGATTGTGTATATGTTGAAGGTTTCTGCAATTATTGGTAAACTGTTAAGTTTTTAATAAGTTCTGATGGATTTATGAATTCTTGAGAGTGATTACTCGTAAAATTCTTGTTAGATGAATGTTTATAGCTAGTGATCATTCTTTGTCCTCAATCATGGATTCAAAGACTTATTTATATTGTCAGAGTCCTGAACACCTTGATCCCTGTAAGTGTGACGGGTTCTTGAGTGAAAGAGTGGGAAAGTGGGAGATCGTGGTGAAACTAGTTCCAGATTTCGCGAAGACTTGATTGATCATTCACCCACTACTTTTCTAACTCTCTCAACCGTTGACACAAATTACTCACATTTCTAGTTGTGGATGAATCCACGTGTTGTAGGACGCCATACCAAAACCCTAATTGATATCCCCCAATTTGACGTGATTGATGTCTCACGAATCGTGGAGTCTGTATGACAGACGTGTATTAATTAGTTAGTTGTTGACTGATTATACAGTGAGTCTAGGTTTTGTTGAATCGAGCATGAGTGGTGAATGCTCAGCGATTCATGGATCGAACGTGTAGTTCTATGAAATGATGTCAATATTGTAGATTCAGTGATGAATTATTGACCAGTATTTGAGCGACTGAGCAAGTATTGCTCAATTCACCGAATTGCTGAATATTGAGAATTTGACGAGCAATTGAGCAAGTATTGCTCAATTCAACAAATTAATGATTATTGATAATTTGACGTGCAATTGGGCAAGTATTGCTCAATTCGAAAAATTACTAATAAATTACTAAATATTGATAGCTGGATCAATATTCGAGAAACTGAGCAAGTATTGCTCAATTAGACGAATTACTGATAAATTACTAAATATTGATAGCTGGATCAATATTTGAGCAACTGAGCAAGTATTGCTCAATTCGACGAATTATTTATTGGTGACGTGACCCAATAAAATATTAAAATATTGGTATATTAACAAATATTATATGATTAATTTAGATGTTGATTGCTGAATCAACATAAATGCATTAGTGTTTGAATCTTGCTCAAAATGATGATTCGTGGAGCATTTATTCGAAACCCTAATTTCAGATCAATTATCTGTTAAATGATGAATCGCTGAAAATAGGTCATGAGTGATAGAGGGACCGACCACATGGAATGATGTTCATCCATGTGGTGCCCAGTGCTCGAGTGAGTATGCACCAGGGTCCTCAGCTAGAGGACTGGTGAAAGAATGATGATTAAATTCCGGTTTCATCGTTTATTGAAATATTGCTGGATTCAGCATTAGGTGATAAAACCTAAGTATGGAAGATAGGGACCGACCAAGATGGCATGAAACCGGTTCTTGGTGGTAACGGGACCATATGTTGGTCCTTTGAGCAATCCCCAGGTTGGTTGGAGAAAATTTGGTCCCAATAGCAATTAAGCAAATTAGGTCATAATTATGAAAACGTGTGAGACCAGATTTTTGCAAGCCCTAGGGATGACTCTGGTCGGTCATGAAGGCATGCATGTGTTGCCGATGTGTCCTTGTCTCCATACTGAGAGTTTCAGCATTTTCTGATGTGCGTTCGAGCAACATTGTGAATTTTCAGAAGAATTTCATCTTGACTGAAATTCTTGATTTTTGTCGGAATGAGCATGTATGCTCAATTGATCAATATTTTATAAATATTAAAATAAGAGTATTCTAACATTTAAAATTGCCGTGAGAGGCTAGCCGGTCATGTGACCTTGTTGGCTTTTGGTTTTCATGATTCAAGCAAAATTTGAGAAGTTATGACGAAATCATGATTTTTTCTCAAACCATGGAGTTTCATGAATTGAGGAAAATAATAATTATAAAAGACTAGGAATTGCAACGTGTGAGATCGTCCATGTCTAGGGCATGGACGGTCGGCTATGTTGCCCGGTCGCGCACACCTTTCCCTGTTTTATAATATTATTTTTCATGAACCCATGAAGTTATGGAGAATCCATGAGTTTTAGTTGAAACGGAGGAGTTTCATGAGATTAGGGAATAATAATTATAAAAATCTAGGGATTGTGAGGTGTGGGACCATCCACGGCTCGGACATGGTAGGCCGGCTAGGTTTCCCGGTCCCGCACACCTTTCTCTGTTTTATAATAATATTTTCATGAATCCACGAAGTTATGGGGAATTCATGAGTTTTGCATAAACAAGGGAAGTTGCTAAATTGAAGGAGTTTTTCATGAGTTCGTGAAAAGAACAAAATAGGGAAAAAAATGGAAGAGGTATGGGACCGCCACGGCTAGGGCATGGTCGGACGGCCGGTGGGCCCGGCCCTTGGCGCATGTTATTGTTTTATTATTATTTGTTTTTTTCTCCTGTTTTGCGTAGGATTCCTCATTTATCCATATTTTTGGATGCTCGTTTGTGCATCCGGGTTCTCATTCGTGCATCATTGTCGAGTACACGCACCATTTTTGTGGGGATTACTCAGTGATGATCCATATGCCCGGTTGCTGAGTATTTATTGCTAATTCATGAAATTCAGTGGAGAATAATTCATGAAACGGAGAAATAAAAATGAGTAGTTATTTATTATCAATTCATAGGATCAGCTTTGGATTCGACCACAAATTCCGGAATAATAAAACAAGCATTACCATCCCATGTGATCGTGGATTCAACCATAGAATCGGAGTAATAAAATTATCTATTACCATTCCATGAGATTAGTCGTGAATTCGATCATGAAATCGGAATAATGAGATAATATAGTAATTTATTGCCGTTTCATGGGATCAGGACGTGGATTCGACCATGGAATAGGAGCAATTGTTATTGCCATTCCATAAGCTCAGGCCCTGGATTCGACCATGGAATAAGAGCAATTGTTATTGCCATTCCATGGGATCAGTCCGTGGATTCGACCATGGAATATGAGCAATAATAGATCATTCTGGGAATTCAGTGGTGAATGTCACGGCAGAGTTAATCTATTACAGAAAAGATATTAGCCAGTTAAAGCGTCACATCCATTCTGGATGGTGCATTTTCAGGGAGTCACGGGTTTTGTTTACGACCTGAAGGATTTATTGCTCTCAATCTATGGAGAACCGCCTGAATATATACACGGTCTCTCCATATAGTTAGGGAACAATGAGTGTCACCGACGTCCTGAAGGCGTTAATTCTCTCAATATTCGAATAACCTCCTAATCGTTCTTCTATGTGGAGGTGGGTCTCTCTCCTGCAGTCAGGAAATATTGAGTGTCACCGACGTCCTGAAGGCGTTAATCTCTCAATCTACGGAGAACCGCCCAATTATGTTATTCTGCATAGAGGTCATAATGAAAGTCCAGGGATCCAATCACTCAGCTAGTGGGGCTTTTCGAAAACATATTCATCATGGCTTTGTAAAATATGAATCGTTACATACCTGAAAGCCGTGTCAAAAACATACCTCATGATTTTACGAATTTTCCCTTTGTTGAAAATCCACCATTAACATTAAGTCCCCTGCTTAGTGGGGAACATTCATATTCCGCAGTAATTCATTAAATGGTGATTTTCAGTCGATGTGATCGGTGGTTGAACTCAGTCTATAAAGATATATTCAGAATCCCTAATTTGATCCAGTGGTGTCACGTACGGGAAAATATTGAGGTGAGGACCCTGATATTATGATAGAGTGTCATATTATGAGTATAGAAAGATGAGGCATCGCTGATTTGGTCGATCAAAAGCCCAATTTTGGTCGGTTTAGCGTTTGCGTGCCCGAGATAAAAAAGAAATCCTTGTTTTAAGAACAGACATTCGTTCGTTTGTTGGTTTAAGAAACAAAAAAAATAGACCCGACTCTAATGATAAAACTTTTGTCTATGCGCTTTTATAGAAGCCATTTTTTCTTATTTTAAATATGTGGGATTTCACAAAAGGGAATAAACTCTCGTTTCAAAGGTGGATGCTCGTATGAGAGAAAAGATTTTTTTTTTGAATAGACGTGCGCCTGTTAGTAATAAAATTTTTGTCTATGAGCTTTTACGAAAAATTTATTTTCGATGTGTGAGCTTTCATAAATTTTTGAAAATACACTTCTCGTTTCAAAGACAGATGCTCGCGAGAGGGAGAAAAAATATATGCATATATTTTCAAACTTACGTGAGTTTCACGTTTAAAATGCATATTTTTGTAAAATCAATATTTTGATTTCGAACAATTGTTGAAAGTAGAATTATTCACGGTGAAATAATGTTGTATGTGAGTTTTCACAATTGTAGAATGGACGTATGTCCAATTTTTGAAAAATCAGTAAATATTCACACAATAAAAATTTATGTAAAATCAAAATTTTGATTTTCAGCAATTGTTAGAGGTAAACAATTTTTGATAAAATGTTGATTGTTTGGATTCTGTGATTTGTCAGTGTATGCACAAAAACCAAGAAATGTTCACCTAGTGGGTGTGGCTCACAGAGTGAAAATTATGTGAATTGTTCACATGATGGAAGTTTCGTGAATTGTTCATAGTTTTATGAAATTCACGTTATGGTTTTGAATAATGAATTTTGTTCGTCTTTGTAGGTTTGAAGGAGTAAACAAATTATCGAGATTGTAATCACTACAGCTAGTGAAATTGTAAATAGGTAAGAGTTGGATGGTTACCATTTTGTAGACGATGTTGTGAGCAATTTATTCCATGATTCATTGTTTTGTCGAATCCTGCGGTTTGTATGAAAGATGCGCTGAGATTGCAAGAATGACTGACTCACAGGATGATACTTCCAAAGATGGTGTTTCCAGATATGACATCTCTACGATGAAACTTTAAGAATTGGTACTCCTGGGACCTCTAAGTGATGGTGAGAGTATTCATACTGAGTTGTACTTCTGGTTATTTCATTAGCTTTACCACAAGATGATCGTATAGTGAAACCCATGGATCAATGTAGACTCCACGAAAATGAAAGAAAGTCTACGGGAGCGGTGAACCCAGAAGTAAGGACTACAAAATTTTAGCAATAAACCTGCAGTCCCCATCCGTTTCTTTGGTAAGTTGTTAGCGATCCTTGTTTCATGACTTTGACCGTGCAATTAGGATCACGAGACCAAGGTTTGTTATTTCTTTTCAGACTTTTGCTCTATCGATTGATGGTCTTCAACTTGTTCCCGAGCAAACAATTCAGGAATCCAACACTGATGAATAAGTCGATGTAAGTATCTCTTTCGTGCAGGTGATTGTGGAATCTCTTTGAATGAAATAATAATAATTGTTGTCGATGAATCCAGGAATAAATCATTATAGATAAGCAGCATGTTGATGAGGCGCACTGTTCTTTGGGGCATGAGAATATGGAGAAATCGAAATCCTGAACCGAATGGATATAGCGTCGTTGTCAATGGAGATTCCGGCATTATCGAGCCTTCAAATGATTTAGAGACTCCCTTAGTAAGTATATCTCCTGTAATCTCTTCATAGAAGTATAAATTGATGATTTGTGAATGAATGAATGAGAATCCATGTGAGAATCCAGAAAATTTCAGACTTCAACCTTTTAATAAAAACGTTGTGGAGTCTTCGTTCGAAGTCGGATTTTTGCAGTCTGCATATGTATCTTCGTGCCCAGAAAATTTCCAAACTTTTGTTCAAAGAAGATTTTGAGTTTTGAGCATGTTTAGGGCCTGAAAAAGGTGAAACAGTAAACTTCCAGGAGATTTTCAGAACTTTTTCAGATTGTATGTTGCCCAATGTTTCGGCCACATCTCCTTGATCGTTTCTTCAATTGCTGTGAATTTTGGATATGTTGTAGAGGACATCCATACAAAGAGAATGATATATGACCCATCCCTATATTATTCATCAATTTCTCCCATCTCGTCGGTTTGTACAGGACAGTGTAAAATCATCTCAGACGAGCTTGCTGTAAAACACCCAGGTTGTGTGTTTAGACCATTCGCTTGTGTCTTGAACGGTTACTGAAGGATTTTGATGTCATTGATTCAATTGATATAATGATTCCTTGATTGATACATGAGCATGGTACTTGCAGTGCCATCTTGTTTCTGTCAGTCGTAGAAACATCACTTCTGAAATCCTTGTCACGGGACCACCACTGAGGTTGCTCTCAAGAGGGGGTGATGTAATGGCCATGATTGCATGTCTCAGTGGAAGCATTCCTTTTTTGATGAAGGATCAGCACATGAGAGTGTGGTAGTCTTGGACTGTGAAACTGATAGCCATGATCAGTGGACCGTCAGTCCCCCAGTATTTTGTTAAATCTCTCTTTTCGTTTTCCCTTCTTCTGGCAACACCTAGATAGAGGACCCAAGTAGAAAAATTGATGTAAATACCTAGGTGGTCTAATTTGGAGGAACCTTGATGAAGGACTTAGCGTAATGACCTGGTGGACACCTATCGACTGTGGAAGTTATGAATCCCGTTTAAGAATTGGTGCTTGCATGTTGTATGCTCTGGAAACTGTGGGAACCTCATACTTCGTCGGAATTTGACGCTTGACCCCAAATTTTGAAGCTAAGAGACTGGGTTATCACATGAAAAAAGAATCACACAATTTGGAGTTGTATAGGTCAGCCAACGAAGCATGCACATTTGTAATTTGTAATCCCGTACAAAATTTTCAGATTTCGTAGACCTGGCGGTAAAGGCCATATCTTTCAGCTCGTATGTCCAATTGATGCGCCCTTTTTGTATGTTGTAGCAGAGGCATAGACGAACATCTTATGTTGAGGAAGCATTGTTCCATTCCTCACCCGTTGGTACGTTTTTGTAAGCCCATGGCCTGGAGCATGTCGTATCTTATTTGTATATGTGATGAGAACATTTTGTATAAGACTTTGATTGGTGCCCGTCCACCGTGCAAGCTTTGGGAAGACGTTCAAGTTAACATGTTTTCATGCCTACACATATTGATATGAATTATTAGGACTTGAAAAAGTACGTACGATCCATAGGGTAACACTTCAGAGATCGGATAGTTGATGAAGCCGGATGTTGCGTCTGAAACTGATGCTTAAGATCACAATTGAATTTTCTCCAGAAATTCTTGTTGATGTTGAGACCATGAATGGGGTTCCTCCACATATCTTTTTTATGCCGATACTATGGTTTGGAGTTTCTTCAGAGACCGAAAATGATAGTCTTTGCTCCTCCATCCAGTGAGCTGTGAAGTGGCTTCGTCATGAAATCGATGTTGTTGCGGTAGCTAGCATCAGCAGTATGCATTGTGATTGGTGAAGAGACGAAGTTCCTCAGTCGTGTATGGGCTTGTGATGTAGAGAGATCCCGTTGATAAAGTTTCATGGAATCACATCAAGTTGCCATGACTTGTTATGTGGATAGCATTTATTGAAACATATTGAATTGATATTTCCAATAAAATCAAGTCCCCAGTGAATCCCTCATTCACTTAGCAGAGTTGAAGGAGTTTGTGACATCCATTGATGAATGATGTTGCATCCGCTCCAGAAGCTTGATCATGAATAGTGAAGACTTATCGATTGTAATTCAGCTACACTTTGATCGTGTCAGTGTTGAACCAGTGTGTCACCGCCGAGATATTGTGCTGAAGATAGAGGCACTATTATCGAAGGTGTACTCTTTGATTGAGAGTACAATTTGATGCCTTCTTATATGCTTGACACTGAAGCGTCCAATGTCTTAGGATTGATCGTCTACGCCCGTGTATCTTCTGTTGATTCACATTCCGCTGCGATAGTGGGATTCAACACTTGTACAAACATCAGAGATTTCAGATACTCGTGGACATTCCTACAAATGGAGAAATGCCTAAAGTTTTCTTTTTCATGCTTCTGCCATCTCTCAGTAGTGAATGTCTCGGTGAGATGCTCGATTCAGAGCGGTGTCAGATTCAACCACTTGGTAATATACTGATGCGGTGAAGCTACCATTCATAGCGTATTGCAGAGTTGCTAGCAGAATTGAGTCCCCATATAGGATATCATGTGAGAAAACAAAATGACATAGGCATGGAAGGAATGAGACTTTCCTGAGTGCGGGACCTCTTGATGAATGTCTATCCATCTTTTGCAGGTTCTTGCTTCAACCTCGTCAAAGTTTGAAATTTCTCCAAGTGCTATGATGATGGGATGACGAGTAGCTTCTTGTCGAGTGATTCCTTCCTCTCTGAGTATTTTAAGTGGAATAACGTTGAAGTGACATCATCGATCAAAGTTCTCTCAAATTCATTTCCTTCGGGATTGACTGTCATAAGTAGTCCCCAGTCGTACATCTCTTTGTCTGTGACTAAAGGCTCAGGAAGTATTTACGGAATGGATTTTCCGACACGATGTGATTCAGAGTCGTGAGCATGTCTTTCTTTTGAGATCTTGACAAATAAAGAAACTCGCAGATGTGCTCGATCAATGACTGAACTGCTTCGTCAGAAGGTTGCTGGACAGATTGGAGTTCTGTGATTCTCCATTTCTTCTTCGGTCAGCTCTCCCCTGGTGAATGGAAATTTTGTTGCACCATCTTGAATCCGGACTTCTAGTAACTCGATCACTTCATCGGTGAGAAGAGGGAAGTTTGAGTCTGTATGATCATTTCCCCATTTGTTGACACAGGGTTGAAGTTTGTACATTTCAGGATTGTCCATCCTCCCTTTGAGCTTCCGGAAAAACCTGAGAGATTAGAGAAGCATGCTTGTGTTGTGGTGGCTCGGATTTCCCTTTGCTTCGTTTAACAACAACGTTCATGGAAGGTTGAAGATTGTACTGATTGTTGACATGCGGTCCTGCCTGTACGCGGTGCAATCAAAGTGCCAACTATTATACATTTATATATGTGGTCGGACATTTAGAGTTCTCATTATTTTCGTTTCCTCCATTAATCTTATTTTATTTTGATCTAATCTAATCTCTTCCAAAGGCAATCATTAAGAACGAAAAACGAAATGTTGTTTTTGACCGTACATAATATCAATTTCCATTTCCTTCTATCGCGAGTCTTGTTATTTTTGTTCAAGAGATCGAATGACAGAAGAACATGTAGTTTCAGAAAGTCATGACTCATGGTCAAGGGAAAAGTCAAAGTCAAAGTCAATAAAATATGAAGAAAATGGAGGACCAACAAAAGAGTCAAGTAAATGAAAATCAGATCACTGAATCGCATATGACAAACAAATAATTCCGAGGTATTTGAATCTCAATAATACATATATATATATATATATATATTATTTGAATCTCAATTAATATAAACTGTATGTGCTATTGCAGGTATTAACAAAATTTTGGTTTCATCGTTTATTGAAAGATTGTTGGATTCAACATTAGGTGATAAAACCTACGTATGAAAGATGGGGACCGACCAAGAGGGCATGCAACCGGTTCTTGGTGGTCACGGGACCAGTTGTTGGTCGTTTGAGCAATCCCCAGGTTGGTTGGAGAGAATTTGGGCCCAATATGAGCAATTGAGCAAATTAGATCACAATTATGAAAATGTGTGGGACCGGCTTTGTGCAAGCCCTAGGGATGACTCATGTAGGTCATGAAGGCATGCACGTGTTGCCGCGGTGTCCGTGTCTCCGTACTGAGAGTTTCTGCATTTTCTGATATGCGTTCAAGCAACATTGTGAATTTTCAGAAGAGTTTCATCTTGACTGAAATTCTTGATTTTTGTCGGAATGAGAATGTATGCTCGATTGATCAATATTTTGTAAATATTAAAATAAGAGTATTCTAAAATTTAAAGTTTTCGTGAGAGGCTAGCCAGTCGTGTGACCATGTTGGCTTTTGATTTTTCATGATTCGAGCAAAATTTGAGAAGTTATGACGAAAGCATTATTTTTGCTCAAACCAAGGAGTTTCATGAATTGAGGAAAATAATTATTTTAGACTAGGAATTGCAAGGTATGTGACCGGCCACGGCTAGGGCATGGACGGCCGGCTATGTTGCCCGGTCCAGCATACCTTTCCCTATTTTATAATATCATGAACCCGTGAAGTTATGGAGAATCCATGAGTTTTTGTTGTAACAGAGGAGTTTCATGAGATTAGGAAATAATAATTATAAAAAGCTAGGGATTGTGAGGTGTGATACCGGCCACGGCTCGTACATGGACGGCCGCCTAGGTTGCCCGTCCCGCACACCTTTCTCTATTTTATAATAATATTTTCATGAATCCACGAAGTTATGGGGAATTCATGAGTTTTGCACAAACAAGGAAAGTTGCTAAACTAAAGGAGTTTTTCATGAGTTCATGAAAATAACAAAATAAGGCAAATAATGGAAGAGGCATGGGACTGGCCACGGTTAAGGCATGGCCGGCTGGCCGGTGGTCCCGGCCCTGGGCGCCTCTTATTATTTTATTATTATTTGTTGTTTTCTCCTGTTTTCGTAGGATTCCTCATCTATACATATTTTTGGATGCTCGTTTGTGCATCCGAGTGCTTAGTCGTGCATCATTGTCGAGTAAACTTGCACCATTTTTATAGGGCTTACTCAGTGATGATCCAGATGCCCGGTTGTTGAGTAGTTATTGCTAATTCATGAAATTCAGTGGAGAATAATTCATGAAACGGAGCAATAAAAATGAGTAGTTATTTATTATCAATTCATATGATCAGTTGTGGATTCGACCACGAATTCGGAATAATAAAACAAGCATTACCATCCCATGTGAACGTGGATTCGACCATAGAATCGGAGTAATAAAATTATCTATTACCAGTCCATGAGATTAGCCGTGAATTCGATCATGTAATCGGAATAATGAAATAATATAGTAGTTTATTGCCATTCCATGAGATCAGGCCGTGGTTTCGACCATGGAATAGGAGCAATTGTTATTGCAATTCCATGGGATCAGGCCCTGGATTCGACCATGGAATAAGAGCAATTGTTATTGCCATTCCATGGGATCAGGCCGTGGATTCGACCATGGAATAGGATCAATAATAGATCATTCTGGGAATTCAGTGGTGAATGTCACAACAGAATTAATCTATTGCAGAAAAGATATTAGCCAGTTAAAGCGTCACATCCATTCTGAATGATGCATAGTCAGGGAGTCACGGGTGTTATTTCCAACCTGAAGGCGTTATTGCTCTAAATCTACGGAGAATCGCCTGAATCTATACATGGTCTCTCCACATAGTCAGGAAACAGTGAGTGTCACCGACGTCCTGAAGGCGTTAATGCTCTCAATCTTCGGAGAACCTCCTAATCGTTCTTCTATATGGAGGTGGATCTCTCTCCTGCAGTCAGGGAACAATGAATGTCACCGACGTCCTGAAGGCGTTAAGTTCTCAATCTACGGAGAACCGCCCAATTATGTTATTCTGTATAGAGGTCATGATGAAATGCCAGGGATAGAATCGCTCAACTAGTGGAGCTTTTCGAAAACATATTTATCATGGCTTCGTAAAATATGAATCGTTGCATGCCTGAAAGCAGTGTCAAAAACATGCCTCATCATTTTACGGTTTTGCCATTTTTTGAAAATCGACCATCAACACTAATGATACTCAAGTTCAGAAACTACTTAACGTGATTCAACAATTTTCCATATGCTCAGGGAAGTTGATTAATTTCAGCAAATCAGCTGTGTACTTCAGTTCTAACCTTTCACCTGAAGATTGTCAGACTATCAGTGGAGTCATACAGGTCAGATACCTAAATATCTCAGACGAAAAGTACCTTGGCCTTCCTTTTTTTGTTGGCAGGAAAAAACGTATCCATTTCTCCATTCTCTGTGACAAAATGGATCACAGATTTGCAAACTGGAATGCTATCAACATGTCAGAGGCAGCTAGATCAGTTACGATTAAGAACGTATGCAATGCGATACCTATTCATCATATGACGAGTTTTAGACTCTCAGATGTTACCATAAAAAAGATGAGTTCAAAGCAGCAGCAGTTATGGAGAAATAAGAAAACATGCAGGGGCAACCATATAATCACTTGGAAACAAACCCAAAAATCTAAAGAAGGAGGACTGGGCTTTCGCGATATGCACATATTCAATAGGGCATTACTCGCTAAATCTGCCTGGAAACTTTGTTTTGACGTGGAATCTATGATGGCCAAATCTCTTCAAGATAAGTATTTTAAAGACGGAGATCTTTTCAATCTAAAAAAGAAGACCAATACAACTTGGTCCTGGAGAAGTTTGAGTTATGAGCTTGAGTTTGTGCAAAATAACAGTTGTTGGTGTCTGGGGAATGGAAGAAAGATCTTAATATGGCAGCACAGATGGATCCGAGCTCTAACAACTCCTCCACTTCCGAAACAAGGCTGTACGTCTCATCAACAATACAAATTTGTGCATCAATTGTTTAACTAGAACAACAGCTCCGGGGATACACATAAACTGCAAGAACCTTTTGAGCCTGATATAGTAAACTTCATCATGAGTTTACAGATCCATAAAAATTGTGAAGACAGGTTGATTTGGCTGTTAGAAAAAAATGGCATATTCTCTGTAAAATTAGCGTGTACAAGGATGTATGAAGATCAAGAAAACTCTGATTCGGTAGGGCCAAGATTGATAAAAATTTACAAATCATTGTGGAAATTGCATTTGCTTCCTAGAATCAGATAATTCTTATGGAAAGCTTCCTCAACTCTCCTCCCCACCAGAGACATTCTAAGTTCTAAGATTCCAGGGATTTCTGCTATTTTCCCTTTATGTGAACAGGTGCAGGAGACACCTTCTCATGTTCTGATGAAATGCAATTTAGCAAGAGCGGTGTGGTTTTCTATCTCTGGTTGGTCCTCGGAATGTGACACTTTTTAATCACTTTAAGATGAAATGTGAATGAAATTCTTGATGTTTCAGGGCCTTGAACATCCTGATACACGGAACTGGATCGACAAACATTTTAGAAGCTATGGATTTTATGTTAAACTCATTGAGTATGATGAAGTTGCAGAAAATTCGAGCAGGGATCCTCCATCAGGTGACGGCAAGAATATACGTTTTGTTGCAGAGCAATTACTGCTGTCGGACGGTCAGGTAAAACAGTTGTATATCAGGTTAAGCATCCAGGAAATATGTAGATAGTGTTCAAAACATGAGTTTAAACTTTCTACATTATATGTTGTGGCAGATGGAGAGTTGGAGGGAATGGTATCAAAAAGTGGAGAAACAAATAGAGGAAAACGGGTTTGACGAACTCTAGTGGAATGTTATTAACCAGTGCTAGTGCACTCCAACAAGGCAGGTGAATGAGTTCGAGAGTTAAAGTTTTAAAAAAAATCCAACCAGATTTCGTGTGGAGCGACATGGATTATGTAAAAATTGCAATGGAGTGGAGACAAGTAAATGAAGCTTTACTCTCTTTGGTCTTGGCTTTGTTGTTTCTTTTTTTGCATGTGCCCGGTAAGTTTTGTAAGAACGAGGTATGGTGGTTTATTAACTTGCTTATGGCAAGTATAAAGGGATTTATAGGACTCTATTTGTCTTCTGTGAAGTATGTCAACAATCAGATTTACCTCTAAGCACCATTAGTTTTAACCTTCAATCTCCTTTTAATGAACATCACAGTGAATGGAGGATGCCAAAAATGCATAAAAGAGCCAACTTGTTGTATTCAGGTATGACAATTTGGCAAAACCCACAATAATGGCAGTAACATCTCGGCGTGCTATCACAGTTGCTTGGTGATATCCGGCAAGTATCCTGCTAAATATGCCTTGATGGAATGATTGTAGAAGGCAAAAGGATAATCATCAACAAAACAAATCATAGTGGCGCAGCGGAAGCGTGGTGGGCCCATAACCCACAGGTCCCAGGATCGAAACCTGGCTCTGATATATATAGATATAATTTTTGTTCCTGGCCCATACTTCGTGAACAATCCTTACGAAATCTTTTTTAACAATGAAGAAAACTTGGTTAAGGGGTTCTTCTTCTTCGAATGCAGTTACTTCATCAATCCAAAGACTGACCGAAACGTATTTAACAGATGATTCTTGGTCTGAGATATTTCTTCATCTTCCTATCGATTCAATATACAAATTCAGGTGTGTGTCAAAGGTATGGTTATCTATTCTCGCAAACCCTAATTTTATTAACAAGTGGTATAAACTCAACACTGCTTGGACATTAGTTCATGCTAGTAGTGGAGACAAAGAAGTTCCTAGTTTCATCCGAGTTATCATATCCTGAGTTGAGTTCTCAGTTTATATCTCATCATCCACAAGAAAATTCACGTTATCATATCCTGGGTTGAGTTCTCAGTTTATATCTCATCATCATTATGGCTTCTCTTTCATTTTCTTAAAACAAATACATGACTTTTCTAATACTAATCTATGCATCGTTGGGTCAAGTAATGGATTAGTTCTATGCACAACTGATTATATTAAACAGAAGACTTATTATGTTTGTAATCCACTCACTAAGAGATGGGTTTTACTCCCACCAGTACCATTAGGAATCCCACTGCCACCAACAACGGGAAATTTCTATGTTGTAGCTGGTTTCACATGTGAAGAAGATCCATGTTCATCATCACTAATTTCTACTACTTTTAAGGTTATTCGTGTACCGATTTTTAATGGAGTAATATCATCTTGGGCATTCAAAGTTAGTATATTTTCTTCTGATTTGGGTGAATGGAATGTCTATGATGTGTCAGATCCTCCTAATGTTTCCTGGACACTCACCGGATATGACAACTTTGTTACCCTTGATGGTGTTTTCTACTGGATGCAAAAGGCAAGCACCAATATTGTAGCTTTCAGTGTTAATAGAAAGAACGTCCATGGGACTCGTGGAAATGAATGTAGGTTGATTAATTTGCCTGATGGAATGATGGATGATAAGAACATGTATTTAAGTCAATGTCTAGGGGAATCAGAAGGATTAATCTGTTATGCTACGGTCAGACATATGGCGATGAGTTTGAGTGTTTGGGTACTCGAGGAAGACTGGTATTTGTTGCACAATGATACCAAATTTAATGGTACGTTAGCACAAATAAAATCTTTGTTGACTGGAGTGGAAAGTAGCGATGATTTGATTAGTGAAATTCAGGTTTCATGTTTCAATCCGGTTGATAAGAATGTGGTTGTACTCGCCTACAATAAGTACGTTTGGGCTTAAATCAGAACCGGGAGACATGAACAACTCTCTCATCTTTTTTTCCCTAGGTAGTAATCTTTCAGCTCCTTATTTGAGCATTTGCTATAAAACCAGGGACGACAATACTTCCACCAGTTAGTTGGTGAAACACATTAATGCCGGACGTATAAATATGATCATAATGTGCCTGTAATGGCCTATCTGGTGGTTCAAGACCCGATTATCATAAAAATATCCCAAGGACCCAAGAGGAGTTTATTTTAATGCAGACGAGCATGGTCATCAGATTTTAGTCATCAAATATTCTACCACGTATGGCTGCTTACAAAAGTTTTATCATTGAGTTTTTGTGGTCTATTTTCCATTTTATTTTATTTTTGGACTTACAAGTCTATTTGAATGTGTTAGATGTTATTTTTCTAATTAGTTTTTCTCATATTTAGCCTTAGAGAAACGGTTTGTAACCTTAAGCTTTTGATAATACAAAACTTAATCTTCTCTACCTTGTCGTTTCATGGCATCCGAGCCAGGAAAGACTAAACCTAATTAAAATCAAATCAGAAAATTGTGCTTAAGATTAGCACAATGACTTGTGTAGCTAATGTAGCGATCACAACCATTAACTCTGGTGGAGGATCTTTATCGTCTCAAGATCGATTAGGTCTTGATAATACTCTTACCGATACCCAATGGGAAACCATTGTGCAAATGCTTAAAAAATCGAATAATGATTCGAAGCTTTCTGGTAAATGGATACTTGATACAGGGGCTTCACGACACATGACAGGAACTAAATAATTTTTATTTAAGACTCATAAAATAGGGTTCTCTTCCGTAAAGCTTCTGAATGGCACATACTCCATGCTCCGTGCCAAGGCACTGTGGTGTTTGGAAACAATTTGAAATTATTCGGTGTTTTATTCGTTCCTGATCTCCACTGCAACTTGATTTCTTTAGCATGTTTGATTAAAGATTTGAAATGTATTGTCGCATTGACTGATAAATTGTGTGTGATACAGGACCGCACTACGAGGACGGTGATTGGTGTGGGTGAGGAACGAGACGGGGTCTATATCTTCCATAGTGGAACGCTCATTACTGCGAATCGAGTATGTGCTGGAGAAGATTATTGTTTATGGCATAGACGTTTGGGGCATGCATCTAATAAGGTTGTTTCTTTACTTCCGGGTATAAATAAAGTTGATTGTCTGAAATTTCTTAAAGAACCGTGTGATATTTTCTTTAAAGCTAAACAAACTCGGACAAATTTTCCGGTTAGTGAGAATAAAGCGGATGACCTCTTCAATTTAGTTCATTGTGATGTGTGGGGTCCTTATCGTGCTCCATCTTCTTGTGGTGCACATTATTTTCTTACCATTGTCGACGATTATTCCCGTTGTGTTTGGGTTTATTTGATGGCACATAAAACTGAGGTGGTGCAAAATTTTCGAAATTTTTGTGCAATGGCTAAGACACAATTTGATAGACAAGTTAAGCAGGTTCGTAGTGATAATGGTATGGAATTTCGTCCATTGATTCCATTCTTTTCTGAGCAAGGAATAGAATTCCAGACCTCATGTGTGGATACACCACAGCAAAATGGGAGAGCGGAACGTAAACATCGTCATATATTGAATGTGGGTCGTGCTTTGCGTTTTCAAGCAAATTTACCTCTTCAATTTTGGGGTGAGTGCATTCTAACTGCTGCTTATATTATTAACCGCACGCCTACTCCCTTGCTTAATTGGAGAACTCCATATGAAATGTTACATAGGAAGACGCCTATTTATAATCTTATTCGGCTATTTGGATGTTTGTGTTATGCAAGTATTATTCCTCATGATCGGAACAAGTTTAATCCACGAAGTCGACGTTGTATATTTGTTGGTTATCCTCATGGAAAAAAGGGTTGAGATTATTTGATTTGGAAACGAAACAATTTTTTATGTCGTTGGATGTAGTTTTGTTTGAAAATAAATTTCCATGCGCGTCTGTTTCGTTCGATAGTGGGAGACCCACGGTGCCTATTGTGTCAGAGAATACATATGGTGGTGACAGAACATCAACTGGCGATGAAGTGTCAGCTGATGATAACAGTACTGCTCCAGGCAGGACAAAACAGAACGAAAATGCTCTAACCGGTAGTGACGGTACAACTGCTCAGGGCAGTGGGAAGACTACAGATTCACTTAATGTAAATACACAGAACATGTCGAATCCAGTACAAGGTGGAAGCTCAGTTCCACTCAATGATTATACACCTTCTGCAGTTTATTTATGTCCAATACCAAGTGGAAGTTCAGGTCCATTTATTGATTATATACAGGACGTGTTTAAGGGAGGTCCCGCTGATAATACTGGGCTGTCTGACAACATGCTGTCAGACAATTCATTACCTGCTGCTGACAGACAAGAGTCTCTGGGTGATACTTCTGACAAGGCAGTTCGGCGTAGTGATCGATCTCGGATTCCTAATACTCGGTTAAGGAATTATGTGTGTAATACCGTCACATCAATAGACCACATCTGCTCCGCTCCTCAGTCGTCAACGTCTTCAGGTACGCCTTATTCCATAATTAATTATATGTCTTGTGCAAATTTTTCCGCTAATCATATTCGTTTTTTAGCGACAATCACTACTCTTAAAGAACCAATTAGTTATGCTGAAACTGTTCGCCTTCCATGTTGGTGTGTAGCTATGTCTAAGGAAATTGATGCTCTTGATAAAAATGGCACGTTATCTATTACTGATCTGCCTCCGGAGAAGAAAGTTATTGGTTGTAAATGGGTTTATAAAATTAAATATAATTCTGATGGTAGTGTCGAGCGGTATAAGGCTCGCTTGGTTGTTCTAGGTAATAGACAAGTTGAAGGTGTGGATTATCATGAAACATTTTCTCCCGTAGCTAAAATGGTTTCTGTTAGAACGTTTTTAGCAGTCGCAGTTGCTCGTGATTGGGAGTTACATCAAATGGATGTTCACAATGCTTTTCTACATGGGGATCTTGATGAGGAAGTATATATGCAACTTCCTCCAGGATATTCGACTAATTCACCGGGTAAAGTGTGTCGACTCCATAAATCTCTATATGGTCTTCGTCAAGCTCCTCGTAATTGGTTTGCTAAGCTTGCAGGTGCTCTTAAGGCTTTTGGGTTTGTTGAGTCTTATGTCGATTATTCTCTTTTTACCCTATGACGAGGTGAGAATTATATAAGTGTACTTGCCTATGTGGATGATTTAATTATTGCTGGGAATAATTCCGCTGCTATTAGTGCTTTTAAAGCATATTTAAGTCAGTGTTTTCACATGAAAGATTTGGCAAATCTCAAGTATTTCCTTGGTATTGAAATATCTCGTGGAGTTGATGGTTTTTTTTTATCTCAATGAAAATACACCTTGGATATTTTGTCTGAGACTGGACTTCTTGGAGCCAAACCAGCTTCTTCACCCATTGATCAACATCATCGTTTAGCTCTAGATGATGGACCGCTCTATTCTGATTCTTCTCAGTATCGTCTGCTTATTGGACGTTTAATTTATTTGACTATTACTCGTCCTGAATTGTGTTACTCGGTGCATGTATTGGCTCAATTTATGCAGTCTCCTCGGGTATCTCATTGAGAAGCTGCTCTCCGAGTTCTTCGTTATCTGAAGGGCCATCCGGGTCAAGGGATTATTTTACGTAAGGATAGTGCTCTTCAGCTTACTGCTTATTGTGACTCTGATTAGGCCTCTTGTCCTCTTAGTCGTCGTTCGCTTACTGGTTACTTTATTTTTTTGGGAGGCTCACCTATATCTTGGAAGACAAATAATCAACACACAGTATCTCGTTCTTCTGCTGAGGCAGAGTACCGTTCCATGGCTTATACTTGTAATGAGCTCACGTGGCTAAAGGCGTTATTGAAATCTCTAGGTGCGTTTCACTCTCAGCCTATGCGCCTTTACTGTGATAGTCAATCCGCACTTCATATTGCTGCTAATCCTGTTTTTCATGAACGGACCAAACATATTGAGATTGATTGTCATTATGTACGCGATCAAATCCAGTCAGGCGCTATTATTACTTCTCATGTTCGCACAACCGCTCAACTTGCTGACATTTTCACCAAAGATCTTGGACGTCCTCAGTTTGAGCTGCTTCTTCGCAAGTTGGGCATTCGTGATCTCCATGCTCCAACTTGAGAGGGAGTATTATGAGATATGTATATTTGTACATATATTTTATATTTGGTTAAGATATATTTTAGTTAGGAAAGATAATATTTTATCATAATTTGTTTTTGGGGTTTCTCATATTTAGTCTTAGAGAACCGGTTTGTAACCTTAAGCTTTTGATAATACAAAACTTAATCTTCTCTACCTTGTCGTTTCAGTTTTCATCAACAATAACAAAGGAGGAAGACCACGAAGGATCAAGCACATCAGAGGTCATAGCAGTAGTACTGGTGAGGCTAATATTACAAGTAATGTTGCTACTCTTTCTCTTGATTGTGATACCATAGCAATTGAGATACTTAGCAGACTCCTAGTGGAATGCTTATGAGATTTAAGTGCGTCTGTAAACATTATCGAAGATGATCCAAAATTCATTGATTTACACTTAACCAGATCAAAAAACAGTCCAGGTCTATTCATGAATTTCCAACCCCCCTCTTATTCTATCGAAGGAGTTGGTAAAGGGGAAGAATTGGTTTTGTTGACAGCTGACTTATTTCAGGACAAGCCGGTTGCAGTTAACAGCATGAGGAAGACAAATTCTTTGCATTATGATAAAGTTCTGGGACCTGTTAATGGTTTGATATGTTTCATTCATACTTCGGAATATGCTGTTCAGGTATACAACGATGTGTACTAAGAAGTAAGGCCATGGATTAGTTCACCAGTATTTATGGATGAAAAGAGAATGACAAATTCTGGTGAGCATCTTGTTATAGGAGGAGTAAACTATCAGTTTGGGTTCGACCCTGTTACTAAGGAGCACAAAGTTGTTTTTGGGTGGACAATTCTCGATAGGTACCACTGATTCAGCTCGATGGACATAGAATTAATGTTCTTGCCAATGGATCATTGTACTGGTATATACCGTTGTGGAGGTACAGTGATCGTCCTGAGATAGAATTGAACGATGATCCTATGAAGTATCATGAACACTACTACGAAGTAAGCAAAATCTTCCGTACGATCATCATTCAATTCTATCATAGGGCGATCACTACGACACTGTCGAGTATATACTTCAAGCATAGTACGACTCCAGTAAGGCTTTTACAACATAGTACGACTCCAGTAAGGCACATACCAATACAAGGAACCATTTGTTTGAACATTAATTCCGTGTCCATCGAGTGGAATCAGTGGTACCTTATCAATAGTTCCCCATGTATCGTCTCGTGGTGTTAACGACTGCAACTGGCGCCCGTCTTGAAATAAGTCCGCTGTCAACAAAACCAATTCATCTCTTTTGCCGACTTCTTTGAATGCATAAGGTGAGGGCTTGACTGGAAAGTTCATGAAGAGACCTGGGCATGCTTTTGATCTGGTATTGTATTGTTATCAAGAGAAAGAATACCAGCACTAACTATGCGCCCCATTTGTCAGACACTGGCGTGTTCAAAGAATAAACCTCCTTTTTCATCTGTATAGAGATTTACCAAGGTAAGGAATTTCAGTGTGTTAGGACTCAGGGGGAGGAGGACGGCCGTAACCTAGATAGATCGCCAACTTAGAACCAGAGAAGAGATAACTATATCAGATTCTCCGGACGGTTTTTATAAGACCCGTTAGACCGATTAACCACAACCCGGTTAGAATTCGATCTTAACCCTGCAATTACACCTTCCATTACTGTCGGCACAAAAGAGATAACTCAACTATATTTCACTTGCAAATGGTGACATGTCTATCTATGATATTCACAACCAAGAGTACAAATCAGATTATGCTACCGAACTGTTATTTTTATTTTGGAAGTAAAGATGGCTTGGCCTGGTTGAGCATGAGTAATTCTAGATAGACGATATTTTAGACAACACCAAAATCATCTTTTCGCGTGGAATCAGCAGGTGTTCACTTTTGGGCCCTAATATTATTTATCAGTAGGACCGGTTCAGTCAAACATAAGGTTCGAAGTAATCAAAAAGGAGCCGGATTACCATATGATACTGGGAAGACCATGGCTCCACGACAACAGAATCATTCCTTCGACATATTACCAGTGCCTGAAAACCATGCTAAACGGAGAAGTCATCCGCATCTCTGCATCGTTATCTCCCTACGCGTCGATCTGTAGCATGGAGATGTTTGAGCCGAGGAAGAGCCAGAGGGGCGCAGCCAACGAAACTCACCACACTCCACTACCAAAGTGGGCGCAAATTTAATAAAGCGATGGGCTTGCGTCTTTTCACAGAGAAACCCTGTCTCACACCACCTCGTCGGAAGGAAAGCGCGCCAGTCTCCACCCTCCAAACCAGAATTTGTCGCGCTCCCGTACCAAGCGAGAACGGGCTTTTACCATGAGTCATGATGAAAAGGGGAAAACCGTATATCGACGTCATTGTTAGCAATTAACATGGGAGACTACCACACAGTATCTCCGCCCAGCAGAATGCAAACACAATAACGAGCCGTAAGAGGAAGTACCGGATACACCGCGACAGTTACAGGACGGAACCAACTCTACCATGGACGAACTTGAGGTTGTCAATATCGGGAGTGAGGAATCTCCGCGACCCGTCTCAATCGGCTCGACTGTATGCGCAGACGAACGCGCGAAGCTGTTAGACCTTCTCAAAGAATATCAAGACGTATTCGTATGGACATACGAGGAAATGCCTGGTTTGGACGAGAAGCTGGTCTCTCACCATCTACACATAATACCTGGATCCAATCCGGTCAAACAAACCGCGAGACAGTTCAGGCACGATGTAGAAGAACAGATCAAGATGGAGATTCAAAAGCTACTGGCTGCTGGTTTCATCAAACCCATTCACCATCCTACTTGGTTGGCCAACGTAGTTCCAGTAAAAAAGAAGAATGGCCAAATCAGGTGATGTGTCGATTTTAGGGATCTGAACAAATGTTTCCCTAAATATGATTTTCCACTTCCTAACATTGACATGCTGGTAGACGCCACTAGTGGACACGGTATGTTCTCTTTCGTGGATGGGTACATCCGATACAATCAAATAAAGATGTACGAACACGACGCAAGTAATACGGCTTTTCAAACTCCCCTCGGAAACTTTTACTATACTTTGATGCCCTTCGGTTTGAAAAATGCTGGCGCCACCTACCAACGTGCCATGACTACTATCTTTCATGACATGATGCACAAGCAAGTCGAAGATTACGTAGATGACATAGTGGTTAAATCAAAAACTCAGGAGGCCCATACGGAGATTCTGCATAAGGTGTTTGAAAGGTGTCGCGAGTACAAACTGAAGATGAATCCATTGAAGTGCGCTTTTGGTGTCTCTTCGGGTAAGTTCCTAGATTTCCAGGTAACCGCTGAGGGAATTAAAATCGACCCGGTCAAAACCCAAGCTATCCTTACAATGCCACCACCGCTAACTGTGAAAGAACTCTAGAGTTTCATGGGTAAAATAAACTACATTCGCCGTTTTATACCAGGATTGACTCAACTTGTTGGTACGTTTACCCCCTTATTGAAGAAAGGAGCGAACTTTGTCTGTACCACGCTACAACAGGAGGCGTTTCTGAAGATTCAACAAATATTGTCTTCCCCATCCATCATGAAGTCTCCCATACAAGGAAGACCGTTGTGCCTCTACACTGCTTTTAGCGACACTGTAGTCGGAGCTCTCCTCTCCCAAGAAGATGACGAAGGGATTGAGCATCCCATATACTACTTCAGTCGAACTTTAAGAGATGTCGAACTCAGATATCCCAAAACAAAAAAGGCGTGCTTGGCCCTGATTCACTTCATCCAGAAATTCAGAAATTACCTGCTTTCCAACAAAGTGGTGTTGATATCTAAGTCGGATCTTGTGAAGTTCCTCCTCTCAGAATTTGACATAACGTGCGCTTATCAAAGGAAAAGCAGTTGCGGATTTGCTAGCAGCGTTCCCGGGAGAGAATACCACGACGCTACACGAGGACCTCCTTGGAGATTTTCCGGAAATCTCTTTCATCAAAGAAGAAACGTGGCTACTATTTTTCGACGGCTCCGCCACCCCTAACAACCTGTATCGGAGGAGCAGGTGTGGTTCTAGCATCCCCGGCCGGTGAAGTCTCCTCGCACTCCTTCAAGCTAGACTTCCCTTGCACCAACAATTCAGTAGAATATGAAGCCTTTCTCATCGGACTGTCATTAGCTAAACAAGCTGGAGCCACGCGTCTGGAAATAAGAGGGGATTCTAAATTACTCGTCAACCAGGTGAATGGAGTATACGGGCTGAAGGAAGTAACATTGGACCCGTATAGATACGAGACACAAAAGATACTAAATTACTTCGCCGGCACGACCATAAATCATGTTGGCCGCAGCGGCAACAAACATGCTGATAGTCTAGCCACACAAGCATCAAAACTGCAATTCGAAGGTCTTGAGGAAACCCTGACAGTGAAGATACGAACCGTGTATTCAACATGGCTTTCGTAACCCAAGGAGGCTGAAGTCGGCGACTGGAGAACACCGATTATCCAAGAGCTTAACAGCTCGCTTTCCCAGGGAAAGGTCAGTCTCAAAACTTTGCAAAATTTCTTCATGCTCGGGGGAGTGGTGTACCATCAGAACCCAGACGGTTCCTTGTCAAGATGCCTCGTAGAGGAAGAGGCACAACAACAACTCAACCGCGTCCATGGTGAAGTTTGCGGGCTAACACTAGTGGTAACACTCTATCGCCGTTTGCAACGCCTTGGCTACTACTGGCCAGAAATGGAGGCTCAATCTCGGTTGCTTCAAAGAACCTGTTCCAATTGTCAAGCACCGCCTCATCAATTGGAAGTCTTCAATATTGGCCACGCCGGGGACTGGCAGGAGCCATACATCAGTTACCTTCGCGACGGAGTACTCCCCACCAAAAAGAAGGACGCAGCTAAGGTAAAACAAAGGTCCAAGAGATTCATATTCCATGAAGGAATCTTATATCGTAAAAGCTTTGAGGGAAGTTTTCTACGGTGTTTGAACGAGATAGAAATCCCGATCATGCTGAAAGAAATGCACGAAGGCGAACACCAAGGAAAACGGAAGTTATTTCTTCAGATACACAAGAAATACTATTGGCCAACCATGGAGAATGATGCAGCTGTTTTTGTTCAGAGATGCCAAAAATGTCAAATCCACGGAAACCTTATCCATGTACGGTCGACTCTTCTGCACTCAATAAGCATTCCGTGCCCCTTTTATATCTGGGGTCTCGACATAATTGGAAAGATCAACCCGCCATTTTCAAAACAACACGAGTACATAATAACGGCGTCCGAGTATTTAACCAAATGGGTCGAAGCCATACCTTTACGAGGAACTACTGGAGCCACAATCGCGGCGTTCATCAAGGAGTACATCATCTTCCGATTTGGCGTTCCTAAACATATCATCACCGACAACGACACTCCTTTCGCCAACAAGCAAGTACGGGAATTACTTGAAGAATATGGAATTAAGCAAGTTTTATCCACCGTGTACTATCCCCAAGGAAACAGACAAGATGAAAGCACTAACAAAACTTTGATCTGAATCCTCAGTCGGACAGTACACGATAATCCTCGGACATGGCACGCACAATTTCCAATGGCACTTTGGGCGTATCGGACATCACCGAGAAGTTCCACTGGCGGCTCTCCCTACTCCCTTGTCTACGGCGCAGACGCGATCCTACCAGCAGAAGTTAAAATCCCATGAGCTAGGATTTCTGAAGCAAGCGGAGTTCGATAGAATGAAGCTGAAGCATTAAGCGCCAGGGTAGCAGAGTTGGACACTGTGGATTCCAGAAGATCCATAGCGGAAGAACACACGCAACCATACAAAATTAAGGTTTCCAGAGCATATAACAAAGCTGTGAAGCCTCAGGTTTTTCAAGTAGGAGATTTGGTACTGAAGACTGCCAAACACATCCAGCAAGACGCGTCCGCACCAAAATTCTCCCCAAATTGGGAATGGCCTTATATAGTCACGAAAGCGTACAACAACGGGTACTACAAGGTCATTAAAAAAGACGGAGGGCGAAAACTGGAAGCGGTCATCAACGGAAAGTGGCTCAAGGCATATTACGCCTGACCGTCACCTCACACCTCGCCATATCATAGCACAGCTAGCCAGGCATCTTTCCGCTTCCTTTCACATCTCAGTTAAGTTTCTTTTTCTTTGTTTAATTGAAGCAAATCAATAAAATTCTCTTCTTTCTTCAAAAAGAAAAAAAAAACGATACAAATAAAAAAGAGAGAAAAATACACGCTCGAGACCCAGAAAGAAACCAAACGTCTCGCAACTACATAAGTCATAAAAGCCCATCCAACAGATTGTAGTTCCTCGAAAGCATCATCCTCAACCGGTTTTGATACATTTCGGTCCTGCTCTTCAAATTATGAATTGACTCTTCCACCTTCTGTGACTCCATGGCCAGAGCCTTCTCCTCTTCCAAAATATCCTTTGCAGCAGGAACAACATCAGCGAGAATACCGGCTTTGTCGACCTTCACGATGTCAAGACGATGCCGCAACCAACTCACGTTTAACTTCAGGGATTCACAGGTAGACACCATGTTCTCCCACTTTTAAATAGTTGGTTCCACGATGGCACGGATGGATATACTTTCCATTTCGGCGACCATAGGCAAGAGACAATTCACTGTGGAAACCAAGGAAGACGAGCAATGTTGCACCACACTCCTGGTAGAGATATGGACGTATCTTTTCCATATCTTCATGTAAAGAGTCACGAATTCCTTCCGCACCAGAAATCCACCAACGTTCCGGTAGTTAGAAGATAAACACTTCATGTGGATTTCGAACGACAAACCTGCATTGGGATACTCATGACAAGAAATGCCTAAATCGGCGTTTTCCAGATCTCCAGCGGTTGGCAGGATCGGACTTGAAGGAAGGGGGAAACCAAGTCATCCTCATCAAAGATAATCACGCATGCTCCAAAAGGATATCTCTGCACAGAAGAAAATATTTTGTCACTCGTCAGCAAACAATGAAACATTTATTGATCAATGAAAGAATACCGGTATAATATTCTTGAATCGGCTAAACCGGGTAGGATAATTGTCACGAGAGTTAGGCCTCACGCGCTTGACTGAAGAATCTGGATGGCTCGAGGATGATTCTCTTCCGAGTGACATAATAAATAAATATGTACTCGACAAGAAAAAACATTTACACTGAAAAGAGGGAGATGATACAATTTCACCGGCATATATACTGCGGAAACCCTAAAGAGAAAGAGAAACGAATGCTTTGCAGACAAGATGGGCCTACATTACAGCCGAAGACTCATCCTCAGTGAAATCTCTCGTAAAAACACTAATCAGGGGTAAAGAAAAATGAAGATACGTACTAGGAATACGCTTGCCAGCATTATTGCTACCACTCCACCACCAGCCCCGAGAATCGGGAGAAAAATCAGCGATATGACATGAAGAGGAAGGATCACGTCCCCTTTTATAGCTGCAGCGCTTTTGGAATTTGAAAAAGGAAAGTATTTCCTATCTGAGCCATGCATGGAAAGAGGAAACCGGGCCTGCAAGCGATGCCAACAGTCCGCGCCATGCAAAGCCAACAACCCGCGCCATGCCAAGCCATCATCGTGCCAAGCCAGCGCTCATCCCAAGCCGATCCAACGTAACGGCTCCATTCCAAGCCGACCAACGCCAGCGGCTCGGTTTTAAGCCACACCATGCCAACGGCTTGCCTAGCCAATCCAACAACGCCAACAACTCCATGTTCTCCAGCCTAGCCAAGCTGACGCCAACTGTTTGCATCCCGGACTGCAACCACCACTATCACTCTGCGGCCTAGATAGCAGAACCACGAGCAGAATCTACGCAAAGCCACCAACACAAGAATCACGAATTCTCCTTACCTCTCAAAAAGGTTAGACGGATCTTCCTGACCATCTTTTCATGACTTGATATTTCGATTTTGTCCTTGTCTGTCACCATCTTATGCTTACCTTGCAACAATGCCCCTGTTACGAGCTAAGCAGAGGACTTAATGTTGATGGTGGTTTTTAGCTTGGGGTTAAAATCATAAAACCTTAGTCAGACAGTGACGTCATACTTGAGTAATAATGTCGCCTCTAGAACATTTATTAAACCATTCAACATGTCCGCGTAAAATTACCGAGGTACCTTTTTTTATGTAAATGCCATGCTCCACGACAGATCCCTCGGTAATGACCGGCATCATCTCTACACATGCCGGCCACACATGCTAGCCAAACGTGCTAATCATGCGTGCCACATATCCTAAACTAGGGTTTCGGCACGCTAAACCCTAATAACCACATCTCCGCGCCAAAGGCATGCCAACCATGACAGCCGCACCACGGTGCCAATGGCATGCCATGCCAGTCATGTCTCCGCGCCAAAGGCATGCCAACCATGCCAGCCGTACCACCGTGCCAATGGCATGCCATGCCAGCCACATCTCCGCGCCAAAGGCATGCAACCATGCAAGCCGCACCACCGTGCCAATGGCATGCCATGCCAGCCACGTCTCCGCGTAAAATGCATGCCAACCATGCCAGCCGCAACACCGTGCCAATGGCATGCCATGTGATAGACACATTTTTGTGTCTAATTTGTCCTCAATGTCCGTATTGTTGGAACTCTATTTTTGTACTAATATTGTGTTTTTATATATGTTTAGGAAATAAACATTTTTGGAAAATTCGGCTCGAAAAGTTGATTTTGGCACCCGGAGGACAAGTGTTATTCGGACTCTCGCTTTTGGATAAGGGGTAGCCTAATTACTAAGGGGCACCCCCAGGTCACCCCAAGACAGCTGCTATTCGCACCCCAGTTCAGGATAGGGGGACACCCCTCTTCTTCATTTGAATATCGATTTTGGCGGGAAAAATGTTCACAGCACAGGAGAATTTTCGATCGAAGAAATGAAGTAGTGGTAGGTCGATTCAATGGCTGAATTTTGGCAGAAAGATGTGATTTAGCCTAAGGAAGATAGTTTGGGTGTCGAATTTGATCGGAATTGGCTGGAAATATCGATTTGATTCTCGAGCTCAAAACAGAGCTACACGGACTGAACACACCCTGTACATGTTGTTGTATGTGTTTTGGCTATGCATGGAAGTGATTAAGGGACGTTCGACGACTTACTAGGCGTGGGAGAGCTGAATTGGAGTGTGCAGAACCAATTCTAACGTGTGACAGAGTTAATTTTGGAAATTATCGTTATTATTGCAGCGGTGAATAATCGGATTAAATGGAGAATATACGCAAGTAATGTTGGGATTTCTTGCTCCAAAACACTATAAATACAAGTATCGGTCATTGGGAAGAGGCTGTCGAGAGTTTGGGGGCTTGAGGAGAGCGCAGGAAGCAAGAAATCACCATGAATAGCAAGCTTCCTGCTGCTGTTTTATGCTGCTGATGAAGATGAAGAACACGAAGAACAGACTCTCAGAAACCGTCTGTTCTTGAGTGTTGAAGAACGACGGTTTCTGAGAGTCTGTTCTTCGTGTTCTTCATCTTCATCAGCAGCATAAAACAGCAGCAGGAAGCTTGCTGTTCATGGTGATTTCTTGCTTCCTGCGCTCTCCTCAAGCCCCCAAACTCTCGACAGCCTCTTCCCAATGACCGATACTTGTATTTATAATGTTTTGGAGCAAGAAATCCCAACATTACTTGCGTATATTCTCCATTTAATCCGGTTATTCTCTGCTGCCAATAATAACGATAATTTCAAAAATTAACTCTGTCACACGTTAGAATTGGTTCTGCACACTCCAATTCAGCTCTCCCACGCCTAGTAAGTCGTTGAACGTCCCTTAATCACTTCCATGCATAGCCAAAACACACACAACAGCGTGTACAGGGTGTATTCAGTCCGTGTAGCTCTGTTTGGAGCTCGAGAATCAAATCGATATTTCCAGCCAATTCCGATCAAATTCGACACCCAAACTATCTTCCTTAGGCTAAATCACATCTTTCTGCCAAAATTCAGCCATTGAATCGACCTAACACTACTTCATTTCTTCGATCTAAAATTCTCCTGTGCTGTGAACATTTTTCCCGCCAAAATCGATATTCAAATGAAGAAGAGGGGTGTCCCCCTATCCTGAACTGGGGTGCGAATAACAGCTGTCTTGGGGTGACCTGGGGGTGCCCCTTAGTAATTAGGCTACCCCTTATCCAAAAGCGAGAGTCCGAATAACACTTGTCCTCCGGGTGCCAAAATCAACTTTTCGAGCCGAATTTTCCAAAAATGTTTATTTCCTAAAAATATATAAAAACACAATATTAGTACAAAAATAGAGTTCCAACAATACGGACATTTAGGACAAATTAGACACAAAAATGTGTCTATCAAATACCCCCAAACTTATTATTTGCTAGTCCTCGAGCAAAATTTATTCCTGAAAAGTGACAGAGTTAATCTCGGGTGGGTTTATCAGAGGTGTACCCACAAAAACCAATACTCCAGACCCTAGCTATCTACGAAAAATCTTGGAAAGCACTAAAGAACCTCCTTGGTTGGCATACTTATTAATTACAGGAGGAAGTACCCTGACGCGAAATTCCAATTGTTGTATTCGAGTTTGCACTCAAGCATACTAAAATTCATATAAGTGACAGAGCTCTACTAAGATAGTTTCACGATGGACATCATACTCGGAGTCAGACTAATCACATGAAAAGATTAAGAAGATGGAAAAAGAAAAATGTAGATGGTTGAAAAACGAACGGTGTTTCCCATATCTGTCTGAAGGACTCTGCCAAGATGAACCTAACCTAAATGACTGAGATACCGGTCTGACTAATATTAACACACTGGCATATACAAGGGACCAGTGGTCAATAACTTAAATCTAGATCAACAAACTGGCAAATACAAGGGAACCATCAGTTGACTACACATAACAATAACCATTTTTTTTTAACTTAACGGCATGAATAGATCTTTTTGATCCAAGTGCATGCTTCTTGTCAGCAGATTACACGATAGTTCCCACGGGTCCTGCATTCCACGCTTGCTTGAACACACGCATATTTCTATCCAAGTGTTAATACTTATTCCGATTGGTCTAACTGGTCCGGTCTAAAAAAATTTCTTTTTTTTGAAAAGGTAACTCAGTCACTCTATTTCACCCTAGCAAAGGTAACAACTTGAATCGTGTGCCCCACCAAATCACTTGAAATAAAAGAAAACTAAAAATAGAAAGTGAAAAGGACTCGACGAGATATGGCGAAACTATCATGTTAATTCTAACACCTGAGCTCTGTGCTTTTATGAATAGACTCTATAGATGTTTCCATCTAGTCACATTGGTTCCTCAGCTCCTAAAACAAAAATGTTTCCATCCACTTAGATTGGTTAGTGCTATCCTTAATAGGCGTAAATTTCTAGGCTCTAGAGTTTATTTATTGCAACTAAAAAGTTTCTCCCATACCCCCAAACTTAAATCTAACATTGTCCTCAATGTTCTAAAGATGAAACTAAAAGCATGAACAAGTAGAAACGGTTACTATTTGAAGCAAAAGAGTTAAGGAAGGATATTACCGTGTTGCATGAGATTGGGTTACCTCCCAAAAAGTGCTAAGTTTAAAGTCTTCAGCCAGACTTAGAAAAGGTTTAGTCAACTCGAACCGTATAACAGTAGCCGGAATAACTGCGGGTCTTTAAAACCAAAAATAGATGACAACAGGAAATTGCAGTGAACCAAGAAAATGAACAAGACTAGCGTGCCCTTACCTAGTTTCCTGATTAATATATTTATATCTAATTGTGGTTCAGGTTCAGGTTCTATGAAAGGGTCTAAATAAAATATTTTTCTTGGATGCATTTTCTCATAGATTGGATCTAAATTACTAGGTCCTAGAGTCTGGAAAAAATCAAATAAGAACTTAGAATCACGAAGTAATAACCTAAATAATTGCGGATCCTCTAAGTCAATCAGATATGACTTACATAATTGACCACAGTGATAGTAGTGGTCATTCTTAAGCAAACGTGTCGATTCTAATTTCCTAAGGCATTTAGGTTTAGTCTCACAACTTAATATTCGACACATTTGAAATCTATAAGTTCCCACATTTGGAAGAAAACTATTTGGTGGGAAAACAAAATAAATCTTGGTATTATTGCCTGGGTTAACCACATCAACCAGAGGATGGGTTTCTAACAGTTGAGACTCTTGTTGGATATCATTAGGTTCTGGAAAACGATTATGAAGATAATCTTGTAAGATGGTTGAGGCATTGATGTCAAGTCCCAAGTGATGGACCTTACTAAGAGTTAAAGCACATGGAGAATGATACTCACCCCCAAACTTAGAGTTTTCGGCGTCTCTAGATAGACTGGTCATAACCTCCCTAATTTCTAGGTCGGCAATTGATTTTTCTAAGTCAGGTTCATCCTCGCTAATCTCTACGAGTTCATCTAAGACTATTGTTTCTAAATCGTTTGACTCGAAAACAATACTCTCAAGATAAACTGGTTCCTCTAAACCATCATCGGTTTCGTAAACAGGACATACTACATCGTCTGAAACGGGGGTATCTCTAGTCAAATCCTCGTCCTTTTGAATAGGTGAATAATTTTTAAAATTATTAGGATCTGAACCAGAAATAATATAATCATTATAAGGCTCAACTGGGGTAACAAATTCCTGATCACTATTCCCACACATTTCCGATTCTTCATCAGCACTATCTTCATCATCATAATATAATTTTTGACATCTAATAATTCTCAATCTTTTTTCCAAACTAAGCGGTCTATTTTTATAATACTTCTCGTAGATTGTTAGAGGTGATTCATCGCTAAAAGTTGGAACATCCCAATGTCGTTTCCCTTGCATATATTCACCAAGAGTCATTTTCGAAGACGTCTCTTGATAACGAGAATTTCTACTCATATATTCTCGTAACGTCATTTCAGGTGGCGTCTCCTGAAAAGGATTCATCACCGAAGAAACACAAACTACAGAGGAATTCTACACAATCACAAACAAGGCCGACTCATCTCCACCAAAGCAAACCTAAAGATTTCTAGCAAACAAAAAGCATGATGGCTTCACTTAGATTGTTTCTAGACCAGCTTTTATCTTTCGAAAGGGAATTCGTTGCAATTTGAGCAAACCCCTCTGGAATCAATCCGAGTCAAAGTAAGTTGAATTGAGGCGAGGGAAGCTCAGTGGAGCTTTGATACCCAAGGCCTCACCGCTATCACAAGGCGGCGCAGTCACGCATTCAACTCACAGAAACCATCATGAACTTTGGATTGTGCTTAAAGAGAAACCAATATTTTTCGAACGAGTTTCCTACTAAGCTCGTTACCCTATAGGTCTCGTTCTAGTCAAAATTTTAAGCTTGGGTTCGCGTTAGGTTTCGTTTTCCTAAGGCAGGCAAGAAGGGAGCGGTGATGAAATCCGAACCCTTATCTTGTATTGGCTAGGCCTTGCCCTTTACTAGGAATTTAAAACAGCCGTATTCAAGTCCTCAGCATATATTCACCTTAAGGCAAACAGTAAACCCGCTTGCAGGAGATTCACGGGTGTTTAGAAGTTTACCTCCCGTACCAGACGGGCGAAGAACCGCTGTAGTCGACTCGGGCCACTGACTCCGATGTCAGTGTGCGAATCCGAGGGGCCGAGACGATATAGTAATCGTCGTCCTTCGCTGCAAACAGTTTGTATTTAATTTAAATTTTTTTTTTTAATTTATAACCCTTCCGTAGGGTTTTTAAAAAAAATGTCCAATGTTCAATGTACAGAAAAAAAAATGTCCAAAAAGATTACAAAAATAAAAACCTTAATTACAGTTTCTAAAAAAAAATTAATAATAAAAAAAAAATCTAAAAAAATAATAATAAAAAAAAAAAGTCCTTCGTCTTCTTTCCGTTCTTTTTGCTTTAATCTTTGCTCCTAGTCTTTATGAAATCGCCAAAAATCTTTGACAACTTTTTTTTTTTTTTTTTTTCTTCTTTTCAATCCAAGCCTCAAAACCTATAACACATAGACAAATACCCAAAGAACGTAAAAAACAACAAAGAAAAATAAATCTAAAAAAATGATTATTATTTTATTGACAAATTGGTAGTAATGAGGTTCAAACCATGCCAGCCGCACCACCGTACCAATGGCATGCCATGCCTGCCACATCTCCGCGCCAAAGGCATGCCAACCATGCCATCCGTACCACCGTGCCAATGGCATGCCATGACAACCACATCTCCGCGCCAAAGGCATGCCAACCATGCCAGCCGCACCTCCGCACCGAAGCCATGTCGGCCATGCCTCCATGCCGCTGGATGCCAAATGAAGGGTTACAACAATCGACGACCACCCTTCCTTCTGAGATGCAAATCTCAGTCGTCCAAGTTCGCCACCAAACGCGTGGAAACTTTTGGCCCAATGCCAAGCCCTAATTTTGGCCGCGCCTAAACCCTAATTTTGGCCGCGCCTAAAACTATGCCAAAATCCTAGCTTGGTCGCGCCTAAACCATGCCAAAGCCACGCCGGCCATGCCTCCATGCCACTGACTGCCAAACAGAGGGTTGCAACAATCAACGGCTACCCTTCCATCTGAGATGCAAATCTCAACCGTGCAAACTTTCCACCAAATGACTTGTGGCAATCTCTTGGCTACGGTGCCAACTCTTGGCCACGGTGCCAAAACCCTAATTTTTCCACGCCAAAGCCATGCCGGCCATGCCTCCATGCCACTTGCTTCCAAACAGAAGGTTGCAACAATCAACGGCTATCCTTCCTCCTGAGATGCAGATATCAGCCGTGCAAACTTGACAACAAACGACTTGTGGCAATCTCTTGGATACGGTGCCAAAGCCCTAATTTGGCCACGCCAAAGCCATGTCGGCCATGCCTCCATGTCGTTGGCTGCCAAACGGAAGGTTGCAACAATCAACAGCTGTCCTTCCTCCCGAGATGCAGATCTCAGCCGTACAAACTTACCACCAAACGACTTGTGGCAATCTCTTGGATACGGTTCCAACTCTTGGCCACGGTGCCAAAGCCCTAATTTGGTCACGCCAAAGCCATGTCGGCCATGCTCCATTCCGCCAGCTGCTAAACGGAAGGTTGCATATGTGTAATCCATGTCCGGGAACCATAGTATGCATACCCGTATGCGTTCCTGTTGGTTTGAGAAATCCGATAACCTAAGAATGCGTACCCGTATGCGTACTGGAGTAAGGTTCATGTCCGAGTTTTTCTGCTGTAGTTTGGAAGTGTTGAGGTATGCGTACCCGTTTACGTACTGGCGTAGCCCAAACTCAGTCCGGGTATTTCAAGTATGCGTACCCGTATTTATACTTGAAGGTTAAAGTTCTAAAATCGGTTGTAACATGAACTAATACATTTATATAATAAGGAATGCATTCTTTCCAAACCGTGACTATAATGTTCATCAATTGATTCGAGTGAATCAAACCGATTTTTCTTCAATTGTGTTCTTGTAAACTTCTATGAGAATATATCAATCGAACAACTCTTTAACTAGTTTCATTTTAACTAGTTATGGTTAAGATGAACAAGGTTGATATGAGAGTAATCATATGGATAACTTTGGTTAACTATTGGTGAGCCAACTTGGTGTACACGTTTAGGTACGGTTACTCAAACCTAAATGAAGGTACATTTCATTTGTGTATGACAAGATAAGTTCGATCTAACGGTTGAAAGATATTAGCTTGGGTTTAATCAGTTTTTCATCTAACGGTGAATATTGAATGCTTTGTTACCAAGGTAACTTCGATTGCAAACCCTTATTGAAAACTATATAAAGGAGAACTCTAGCAACTGAGAAACCTAATCTCCACACCTCATGTGTGATACTAGTTGCATAATCTAGAGTCGATTCTCCTTTAACCTTAGGTTTGTCACGAAACCCTATAGGTTAACGACTTGAAGACTTCATTGGGATTGTGAAGCCAGACCTAATTATTTTCTCTGTAGTTCCGTGTTCTGATCTTGCCTTGTTCTATCGTGATTGAGTACTATCTTCTCTAAGATTTGCTCGAGAGTGATCTCATATAGGCAAGATAAAAAGAAGTCGCAAACATCTTCGTATCATCTTTTGTTATTACACGATATCTTGTTTCGTTTCCATACGATTAAGATTATTGTGTGGTGATTGATAATACTAGGCTGTTCTTCGGGAATATAAGTCTGGTTCATCAATTGGTTCATGTGCACCTTAATTTATCAAAAGACCGAACAAAACTCATAGATATTTCTGTGGGAGACATATTTATCTATTCCAATAGACTTTTCTGTGTGAGAATGATTTGTTTCTCAAGTTTTCGACTTTGGGTCGTAGCAACTCTTAGTTGTGGATGAGATCATCTAAGGGAATCAAGTGCGTAGTATCCTGCTGGGATCAGAGACGTAAGGAGCGTAATTGTACCTTGAATAAGTGTGAGATTTATTAAGGTTCAACTACATTCCAGTCTGAAGTTCATTGGTAGTAGGCTAGTGTCTATAGCGGCTTAATACAGTGTGGTGTTCAAATATGGACTAGGTCCCGGGGATTTCCTCATTTTCGGTTTTCCTCTTTAAAAAAATTTTGACGTCTGTATTATTTCTTTTCCGCATTATATTTTGTTATATAATTGAGAGCATTAACGCCTTCAGGTTGTCAGCAACACTTGCTGCTCCCTGACTATGCACCTCTCAGAATGGGTTGACGCTTTAACTGGCTAATATCCCTTCTACAATAGATTAATACTACCATTAAATTCATCACTGAATTCCTAGAACATAATATATTATATCTCATTACTTCGACTCCATGGTCGAATCCACGACTTGATCTCATGGAATGGTAATAGATAATTATCTTATCTCATTACTCCGATTGCATGATCGAATCCACAACTGATCTCATGGAATGGTAATAGATAATTTTATTACTCCTATTCTATGGTCGAATCTATGATCCCATGGAATGGTAATGCTCATTTTATTATTCCGAATTCATGGTCGAATCCACGGCTGATCCTATGAATTGATAATAAATAACTACTTACCTTTATTACTTAGTTTCATGAATCATTCTCCACTGAATTTCATAAATTAGTAATAAATACTCAATAACCGGGCATCTGGACCATCACTGAGTAAGCCCCAAATGGTGCAAGTGTACTCGACAATGATGCACGACCTAGTACCCGAATACACGAACGAGCATTCGAAATATGGACAAACGAGGAATCATACACAAAACAGGAGAGAGAATAATAATATTAAAATAATAAAGAGGCGTTCATGGACCGGGCCCACCGGCTGGCCGGCTGTTCCCTAGCCGTGGCCGGTCCCATGCATCTTCCATTATTTTTCCTTAGTTTGTTATTTTTCATGAACTCATGAAAGCTCTTTCATTCTAGCAACTTTCCTTGTTTGAGCAGAACTCACGGTTTCTCCATATTTTCATGGTTTCATGAGAAATAATAAAATAGGGAAAGGTGACGCGGGACCGGGAAACCTAGACGGCCGGCTATGCCCTGGCCGTGACCGGTCCCACACCTTGTAATCCCTTGTATTTCATAATTATTATTTCCCTAATTTCATGAAACTCCCCCGTTTCAACAAAACTCATGGTTTCTCCATACTTTCACTGTTTCATGAAAAATAATAATACAAAACAGGGAAATGTGTCCCGGGATACCTGTCCGGCTGACCATGCCCTATCTGTGGCATGTCCTACACCTTACAATACCTAGTCTTTCATAGATATTATTTTCCTCATCTCATGAAACTCCTCAGTTTGAGCAAAAATCATGGTTTCTTCATATTTTCTTAAATATTGCTCAAATCATGAAAAAGCCAAAAAGTCATATGGTCACATGACCGACTAGGCTATTCACGAAAAATATTAAAATACCAACATTTTAACATTCTCAAAAATTGATGAAACGAGCAAAGTTCTACTTTGCTCATTCGAGCAAAATCAAGAATTTCAATCAAAGATCAAACTCTTCTGAATATCCAACATATTGCTCAAACGCACACCAGAAAATACCAAAATCCTCAGGACTGAGATACGAACATTATAGTGACACGGGCATGCTCCCTTGACCGACCAAGGGCGGATCTAAGGCTTTAAACGAGCCGGTCCCAGACATTTTCATAATTTTGACCTAATTTGCACAATTGCACATACCGGATCCAAAATATTTCCAACCAACTTGGAGTTTGCTCAAACGACCATCAACTGGTCCCACAACCACCAAGGGCCGGTCTCATGCCATCTTGGTCGTTCCCTCACTTTTCCACAATTAGGTTTTATCACCTAATTCTCAATCGAGCACTATTTCAATAAATGATGAAACCGACATCTAAGCATCATTCTTTCACCAACCCCTGGTGCATGCTCACTCGAGCACTTGGGCTCCACATGGACGTCCATCATCCTATGTGGTCGGTCCCTCTACCACTCATGACCTATTTTCATCTATTCATCAATTGATGAACAATTGACCAAAAATTAGGGTTTCGAATAAACTCTCCACAAATCATCATTCTGAGCAAGATTCAAACACTAATAAGTTTATGTTGATTCAGAAATCAACATCTGGATTAATTATATAATATTCGGTAATCTACCAATATTTTAATTAATATTTTATAGGGTCACGTCACTAATAAATAATTCATCGAATTGAGCAATACTTGCTCAGTTGCTCGAATATTGATTTAACTATCAATATTCAGTAATTTATCAGTAGTTTGTCGAATTGAGCATTACTTGATCAGTCGCTCGAATATTAATCCAATTATCAATATTCAGTGATTCGTCGAATTGAGCAATACTTGCTCAGTTGCTTGAATATTGATCCAACTATCAGTAATTCATCGTGGAATTTATAATTTTTGCTAATACGTGCAATGTCAACATCATTTAAAGAACTATACGTCTCAACGGACAGGTTCGATTCATGAATCACTGAGCATTCATCAATCATGCTCAATTCAACAAAACCTAGACTTATTGTCTAAACAGTCAATAATTGACTAATTAAATACATGTCTGTCATGTAGACTCCACGATTCGTGAGACATCAATCACGTCACATGGGGGATATCAATTAGGGTTTTGGTATGGCGGCCTACGACAAGTGGATTCATACACAATGAGAAATGTGAGTAAGTCGTGCAAACTGTTTAAGGAGTTAGCAAAGTAGTGGGTGGACGGTTAACCAAGTCTCCGCACGACCTGGAACTGGTTTCACCACGATTTCCCACTCTTTCACTCAAGAAACCGTGACACTTAAAGGTATCAAGGTGTTTACTATTCTGACAATATAAATAAGTCTCTGAATCCATGATTGAAACAACAACATTCGTCTACACAGAATTTCTCGAGCAATTACTCTCAAGAATTCATCAATCTACCAGAACTTATTCGAACTCACCAGTTCACAGAAAACTTGCAAAAACCTTCAACACATCCACAATCCTTGATCATTATTGATCCCACACAATTCTCAGCTTCCCTGCTACAGATCAACCCATCTCTCTCTTTGCGACCCAATTGACTCTGGAACGATCATTGACTTGGTTTAGGACGGAGTCCTACAGATTGATCTCTCGAATATAAGCACTCCCTTTGCAGTGCATCTGTGTGAGGTTGAACAGTTTGCTCGGTTGAGGAGTCTCGACAACACGCTCGTCTCTTCACTTCCCTAAAAACCAGCAAATCGTTTTTCCCCATTTACAGATTGGCGACCACGATGGGAGATTAATCTCTCGGTTGCAATCTCAAACTTTCACGAAATGGTTGATCTTAGGTCAGGATCATTTACTAATCCTAACACAAACAACGCCAGCACTAGCAACAATGGTGGTACTCCAGAAACCGTTTCTGCTTCCAACATTTGTACTGGCGGGCCCACCCCTCCTCAAACCAACATTGGAAGTAATCCGCTCTTCGGAAAGACTCTTGAAGAAGTCAGAAAAATATCCACCTAACATAACCGATCTCTTGAAGATTCAATAAATTCTGGCCAAGAATCAAATAAAAATGGGAACAACACAAAAGCAACTATGCGCTCATCTCAAGGAACTCACCGACAAGATGTCAGAGAAGACTCAGGAGAAGGTAAAATCCAAAGAAGCATCTCCAACTGCTGATCCTGAAGTTGTTCCAGTAGTTGACGATGATAAAGTCCACAAAGCTGCGGAAAATTCATCAAAAAAGAGCATGTCGGTTTCATCACTCGTGAATATCTGGAATGTTTTATGGAGGATCGAGGGAAAGGAAATGCACCATATGTCCGCCGTCATCAACCTCAATACCCTGATGCTACACAAAGAATCCCTCTTCCAAAAGGCTACACTTCTCCTACGTTCACACTGTACAACGTAACAGAGAATGCTCGAGAACACGTCTCTCGATTCCTGGAGGCACAAGGAGAGCATGAACACAACCATATTGTCCTTCTGAAAGAATTCTCAAAATATCTGACAGGCCGAGCATACACCTGGTACAAAAACATTGTACCTGGGAGCATCGCTAACTGGGGATAAATGGTTAACGCCTTCTACAGGAAGTACTTCTTCGTCTCTGAGAAGATTACTCTTTCTGACTTAGGAAGGATGGCTCAGAAGAACAGTGAACATCCGAACGATTATGTGAAGAGGTTAAGAGTCCAAGCTTTGGATTGTCATGAAGTGAATGCCATTGAACAATAACTGGTGGTCTTGTGCATCAATGGAACGATGCCAGTCTACAGAGCCTTGCTGGAAAATATCCGGTTCCACACTTTCGCAGAGCTCCATGAAGCAGCCAAACGATCAGCGACTACTGCACCTGCTTTACTGTAAAGAGAAAAGTCTGCAAGGTCGAGGAACCTCGAAGTAGCCGATGTTTAGTCCACTATCAGTACAATCCCCAGCCTTCAACAAAGTTGTTGCTGAAAGGAATGAAAGGAAAGCCGATACACAGCATCAGAGCGCTTCTCCAACATCCCAGGATCCTCTGAAGGCGCAAAGAAAAGATAACCAATATTAAAATGCGCAAACCTCGACCCAGCATCAACGAACGGGGAAATGATCAGACAAACTCAAAATTCTCTCTTCTCATGAATGAGTGATCGAGTTACTGGAAGTATGAGTTCAAGATGGTGCAATCAAATTATCATTCATCAGGAGAGAGCCAACTGAAGGAGAAATGGACAATCCCATGTACTGTCGCCTTCATAAGTCCATCGATTATCCAACAAGTAACTGCAACATTTTGAAGCACATCTTCAAAGAGAAGGTTGATCCATAATAGATTCAACTGGGTACTGAAGGAGTACACAAGAATCCTCTCCCAAACCTTTACACTCTCTGAACAACCAGTCAAAGAAGCAGTCCAATTGTTGATCGAGCATATCTGTAAAATTGCTCTATATGTCTAAGGAACAAAGGAAATACATGTTCACGACACCGAATTACATTGTGTCATACTTCCGTCCATCCCGGAAATGCTCCTTGAACCTTCATCCACAGACAAGGAGATACACGACTGTGGACTGCTTACCACAATCCATCTCAGCGCAAATGAATTCGGAAGAATGTTGATCGATGCTGACACCACCATCAACGTCATTTCACTGAAAACCCTCAAAGCCGCAGGCATCACCCGACAAGAAGCTACTCGTGATCCCATCTCAATCAGATACCTTGAAGGAACGCTCGGAAATGCTTATGGCTACATCACTCTTAAAGTGAGCATAAGTTCAACCTGGACAGAAACCAAGTTTCGCATAATCAGAAAGATCCAAGATATGACATGTTCTTCAGACGAGCGTGGATCCATGCTGAAAAGATGGGTACTGACAAAGCGCCTTTGGTTGCACATCTCTCCAACAAAAAAAGTTCTGATCTAGAAGATTTGGCGGACATTCCATCATCAGAGCACTTTGGGGAATTCCGAACTTTGACGAGGTTGTGCATAAACATTCATCAAGAGTTTCCACACTCCGGCAAGTCTCATTCCTTCCATGTCTGTGTCATTTATTTCCTCACATGCTATCCTAGCATGGGGACTCAATTCTGCTAGCAACTCTGCTACTGCAAGACGAATGATATCTTCACTGCATTAGTATTTTACTAAGTGGTTGAATCTGACATTTTTTACAAATCGATTACTGAGACATTCATTACTGAGATGATATCCAAGCATGGTAAAGAACACTTTGGGTGTTTCTCCATAGCCTTGCATGAGTGTCCATGTGTGCCACAAAATCAGAAAGCTCTGATGTTTGCATAAGTGTTGAATCCCACTACCGCAACGAAAGGAATGCTGAATCAACAGAAGATACTCAGGGCTGAGACAATCGAACCTAAGACATTCGATGCTTAAGGAATATACGCTTCAACGCTCAAGCATCTAAGAAACCTTCGAATTTTACTCCCAATCAAAGAGTACACCTTCGATAATGGCGCTTCTGGCTTCAGCACAAATATCTCGAGGATGACACACTAATTCAACAACAACACGATCAAAGTATAACTGAATTACAATAGATAAGTCTTCATTATCCCATGATAATACTTCTGAAGCAGATGCAACATCATTCATCCATGGATGGCACGAACTCTTTCAACATACACTGGTGACTTGATCTTATTGGAAAGATCGATTCATATCTATTTATTGCAACCTGATTTGATTCCATGAAACTTCATCAATGAGACCTTTCTACATTACAAACCCCTGCACGACTGAAGAACTTCCTCTGTTCACCGATCACATTCAGAATGAAGACTATCTACCACAACAGCGTCGACTCACTGACGGAGCCAGTTCATTGTAAAGTCATATTGTTTAGGAGAATTCGGATTGAACTCACAGTACACCTTCATCTTAGGGATGCTAAACCCACCAACTAGTTCGTGAATTTAAAGGCTCACTGGATGGAGGAGCAAAGACTATTTCGATAATCATGTATCTATCTTTTTCGGTCTCTGGAGCAACTCTGACCATAATATCAGCATCAACAAGGATATTTGGAGGAACTCCGTCCATGGTCTCATCATCAACAAGAATGTCTGGAGAAAATTCAATCGTGATCTTAGCATCAACAACGGTATCAGGAGCAACATCCTCATGACAGGGCTTCATCAACTAAACATTCTATGAAGCATTGCTCGATGAAGCGGACTTCTCCAAGAGTTAATGATTCATATAAATATGTGTAGACATTAAAATATGTTCACATGAAAGTCTTCTTAAATCTTGCACGACTGGTGGGCACAAGCCAAAGACTTCTACAAGATGTTCTCATCACCTCTATAAATGAGATACAACATACTTCAAGCCATGGGTTTAAAAAAAAGTACCAATGGGTGAGGAATGGGACAATGCTTTCTCAATTAAAGATGTTCTTCTATGTATCTTCTACAAGATACCAAAATGGCGCATCAATCGGACATACGAGCTGAAATATACGGACTTTACTGTCAGGTCTACGAAATCTGAAAATTTTGTACGGGATTAAAAATTACAAATGTGCACGCCTCGTTGACTGACCTCTACAACTCCAAATTGAGTGATTCTTTACTCATGTGATAACTCAGTCTCATAGCTTTAAAATTTGGGGTCAATCATCGAATTCCGATGTCGTATGAGGTTCCTACAGCTTCCAGAGCATACAACATGCAAGCAGCAATTCTCATACGGGATTCATAACTTCCACAGTCGGTCTTGCCAGAAGAAGGGAAAAAGAAAGGGAGAGATTTAACAAAATGCTGGGGACTGATGGTCCGCTGATCATGACGACCAATTTCACAAGTCCAATACTCGTGGCGCCAGGCTCTCAAGTGCTAATCCTTCATTGTAAAATGAATTGTATCACCGGGACGTGCAACCATGGTCATTACATCACCCCCTCTTGAGAGCAACCTCAGTTATGGTCCCATGACCATGGCTTCACAAGTGATATTTCTACGACTGACGGAAACAAGATGGCACTGCAAGCACCATGCTCATGTATCAATCGAAGGGTCCTGATCTCAAATGAATCGATGACATTAAAATCCTTCACCAACTGTTCAAGACACAAGCGAATGGTCTAAAGACACAACGGGAGTATTTTACAACAAGCTCGTCCGAGATGCTTTTAAACTGTCACGCACAAAGAAGCAAGCTGGAAAAAATTGGTGAAGAATCTAGGGATGGTTCATATACCATTCTCTTCGTATGGATGTCCTCTACAACATCTCCAAAATTCACATCAATTGGAGAAACGAACAAAAGGATGTGGCCAAAACTTTGGACTACATGACAGATGAAAAGTTCTGAAGGTCTCCTGAAAGTTTACTGTTTCGCTGATTTCACCTTCTAAACGTGCTCAAAACTCAAAAAAGCCTGTTTGATAAAGCTTGGAAATTTCCTGGGCATGAGGATACATGGGTAGAACGCGAAAATCCGACATCCGATGAAGACTTTATGGCGATTTTTGCTAAAGGACTGAGTTCTGAATTTTCTGATGACGAATTATGACGAAATTCTTCATTCATCCATGTCAGGAGCTACACCATCAATGCAAGGCCACACTTCATCTTCAGCTGATACTCATTTGCTGGAGTCGATGGTATTTCTGCTGATGAGATATGAGCTTTTCATCTTTAGCTCTTTTCTTATATGACATTTCATCATGTATCTACTTTCTTAGCACGGACGAATCACAGATGATCAAGAGACATACAATATATCAATTTGCTAGCATCTCTGGAAGGTTGATTCACCTCGATATTTCTGGAGCGTTCCCTGGAAGAACTAGAAGGGTGGTTGTAACTGGAAGTCACCATTATCTGAGGCGAAAGACATGGAGTCATGGATATACCAATAACAAATACGCAACAAAAATGGTAACCATCCAACTCTTACCTATTTACAATTTCACTAGCTGTAGTGATTATAACGTCAGAATTTCTAAAACTTGCTCGTTCCTTCAAACCTGCAAAAACGAACAAAATTCGTTATTCATAACCATAACGTGATTTTCATAAAACTGTGAACAATTCACGAAACTTCCATCATGTGAACAATTCACATAATTTTCACCATGTCAGCGTGTGGATACCGTCAAAATCGGTTAAAATCTCTCAGTATCCAAAATGGAAATACACAAGGAAATAATTATTAGGAGAAGCCGCCACCCAACTTTGGGAGTTGGGACCCAAAATAGACACTGGTCCAGTTACAGAGATGAGTCCGAGAATCAAGATACGAGGTAGGAAGGTGTGAGGAACCTAACCCGTCCAATCCGAAAATTGGCCTCTATTTTATAACTGGGATACGAGGATTTAGATAATAAAAAACGTATAAATAAAATAAAATAAATTAATTAACTTTGTACGATTACCATCTGCAAAACACAAAATTATTAGATACCGATATAATAATTAAATCAAAATCTGCAAAAAAAATTATTATTATTATCGGAAAATACTATCACTATTATTATCATTAACTATCAACTATTATTATTACTATCGAATTTTTTTTGTCTCATAAATTATAAATGGAAACTAAAGCCTAAACAGGATTATGAACGCAAACAATCGGTAAAACTAAATCATCATGAATAGAAACGAAAGATAAAGTGAACAGTCCGAATAAAAATCCAAACCAAGCACTATATGTATCTAACGTCTGTACCAAACTATGTTATCAAACAGTACCCTTACTCCATTGTAATCCAACAAATTGGAAGGTCACTGTACCGATCTTTGGATCAAATAAAACAAAAGAGAACCATTAGTCCAAATAATAATAATTTAAAGAGAAACTCTAACAGATGATGATATATGGAGTGAAGTTGATGTAAGAATATTTCTACATTAGAAATATCTTGTTGGGCCATATGATATTTTTGGTTAATTTAGAATGTGGCTAAATATTTTGGTTACAAATATTGGGGTCCTTTCATATTCTCTCTTCCTTGATGGACGGTCGAGATTAAATGTAAATTCTAAATCCTATGAATCTTGGTCCTCCTTCTACCTATAAAAGGAACTCTATTACCATCAGAATTTGGTTCATGAAAAATTATTATTTCATTACACAAAAGGGTCAAGAAGGAGAAACCAAAAGTTCTAGAAACTAAGAGCTTCTCAAGGTATACTGTTTTAAGGGTGTTCTCACTGTATTCTATTTTACAGGTGTTGTTGCTGGACATCTTGGATTCAACCAAATGACATCAGGTATCCTTCCTAACAAAACTATGCTTATGATGTGATTATCATGTTTGTTCAAAGATCCTTTATATATATATATAAAATAAAACTTATATTTGGCATCGAGCCTGGTTAGAACTCCATGATTTTCCATGATGTTGTCTGCAATTGTTGTGTTTATATCAATACATATTATGTATGTTTGATTACTGATAATCATGTTTATATATGTATTATTTATAAATATGAATATATATATATATATATATATATATTTTCTTCTTACTTGATTGATATTCAATTTTTTATTGATTGAGCAAATAAATCATGCGGCCATTTTTTTGGTTTTAGATCCTGTTAATTATAATATATGGGTTCACCTGTAATAGCTTGATATGTTTCTATAATTATTGGATTTATAACATATATGAAAGATTTGATGTGTTGTTTCATCCGATTGAAAATGATATGATTATGTATAATTTTTGCTTGATGTGGTATAACATGATGATGTAAAAAAAAAAGAAAAAGATTATTTGTTTTGTTTAATTCATGCGTAAATTACACGAAACGTTTGTAAAATACTCGTAACGTATGCCGCTACAGTTATGTAAAATTGAAACAATTATGAAAATGAAAGGTTTCTGATTTTGAAAGAATGTGTATATGGGCTCACTATTACGTGTTGTTAGATTACTTGGGCTTGGCCCAATAGATTATGGGAAATGTTTTCAAAGGCCAGACGTAAACTATGTTGACTGATTTTGAATGACCGTTTGACTTCCGCATGACTGATTTTGACTTTGAATGACCGTTTGACTTCTGCTGTTGACTTTGACTTTAAGTGTCTGTTTGACTTCCATGACTGACTTTGACCGTTTCATTAAAAAAAAACAAAAAAAAAATGTTTGAATCATACTCTTTAGCTATCACCACAGTGATACTAAAGTATTATGTTTTGTTATTATGTCATTGTAAGTCAACATCGTTTTGTGCAATCACATAAGAATAACTATCACCCACATGAGATGTTTGTTCAAGTGTTTGTATATATAAACATAAAGAAATTAGCTATTTAGTCATACATATTAGAATGAAAAGTTACCCACAGGTAACTCTAATTCACATGTTTGAATAAATATTATGATTATGTATGTAACCATGAAAGGCATAACGTTCACAGATGTTTGTATTTTCTTGCTTATATATGTGCTAATGTTTTATGACTTTATGACATGATTGTTGTTTTATTAAGATTCTACCCACATGAGTTTCTTAATTTGTATATATGTGAATTTGACTTTGTGTATCTTTGTCATATTTTACAGCTTCTAGTTCTAAGTCTTTGCATTCATATACTTCTTCTATCCCATTCTTCAATGGAACCAACTTCTCAGAATGGAAAGAGAATGTTGAGTTCACTTTGGGTGTGCAGGATATTGACCTTGCTCTCCTAATTAAAAAGTCAATTATGAATGATAAGAGTACCCCTGAAGATAAGGATCTCTTGAAAAAGTGGGAGAGAAGTGACAGGCTGAGCATACAGCTGATGCGAATGCACATTGATGCAAACATTAAAGGATCGCTTCCCGAACCTAAAAATGCTAAGGAATTTATGGAAATCGTAAAGGAACGCTTTAAGACAGCGGATAAGTTTCTAGCTGGGAAGTTGATGGCTGATCTGACAACCATGAAGTATACCGGTGTCAGGTCAATGCACCAGCACGTGATAGAAATGCGTAGCATTGATGTTAAGCTTACTGAGATGAAATTAACTGTGGATGAGAACTTTCTTGTCCAATTCATTCTCAACTCGCTCACACCCCAATATGCTGCTTTTCAAGTGCATTACAACACTATTAAGGAAAAGTGGACTGCAAATGAATTGGCAAACATGTTGGTTCAAGAGGAAGCTAGGCTAAACCAGAAAGGTCTTAATCAAGCGCATTTTGTCAACCGAGGAGTGAACAATAAGCGTAAGCCTGCAAAGGGCAATAAGGGAGCACCACAGAATAATTCTGGTCAACCTGAAAAGAAGAAGGAAAAGCAAGATGACAATAAGTGTCGTTTTTGTAAGAAACCTGGTCATTTTCATAAGGATTGCATTAAGCGTCAAAAATGGTTCGAAAAGAAAGGTAATCCTTTGGGATTCGTAAGTTATTTTGAAACAAATTTGACTATTAAAGAATCTTCTTTATCATGGTGGTTTGATTCTGATGCTAATGTTCATGTTTCTAATTCGATGCAGGGATACCTTTCAACCCAAATCACAAACCAGAATGAAAACTTCCTTTTTATGGGCAATGGCAATAAAGCCCCAATTAATGCTATAGGCACTTATCGTCTGATTCTAGATCATGGATACTTTCTTGATTTGGAAAACACTCTTTATGTTCCAACTATTTCTCGCAATTTAATTTCAGTTTCTCAACCAGATAGACAAGGTTTTAAATTTCAATTTGCCAATGGATGTTTTATTTTGTTTAAAGATTTTAAAGTTATTGGTTCTGGTTATCTTTCTGATGGTCTTTATAAGTTAAATTTGTCTTCATCATCAATACCTGGAACCTATTTAACCATGCATCATAATGATACAACTGAACATGTTTAGGGTAATTCCTCATTCTTGTAGCATAAGAAGTTGGGACATATATCTCGTGAAAAGCTTCAACGATTGGTAAAAGATGGGATTCTACAGAACCTTGATTTTACCGATTATAAAAGTTGTGTGGATTGTATTAAAGGCATGATGACAAAACACACAAAGAAAGTTGCCACAAAAAGTTCAGAACTCCTTGAAATAATACATACATATATTTGTGGACCCTTCGACGTTCCAACTTTTGGCGGAGAAAAATATTTTATCACCTTTATTGATGATTTTTCACGTTACTGTTATCTTTACTTATTGCATGATAAATCTCAAGCTGTGAATGCTGTAGAGCAATTCATTACCGAAGTTGAGAGGCAATTAGAAAAGAAGGTGAAAATCATTAGGTCTGATAGGGTGGAGAATATTATGGAAGGTATGACGAAACAGGACAACATCCTGGACCTTTCGCTTTACTTCTTCAAAATCTTGGAATTGTTGCTCAATACACAACGCCAGGTTCACCTTGGCAGAATGGTGTAGCAGAAAGGCGAAATCGTACTATAATGGAAATGGTTAGAAGCATGATTAGTCATGCGAGTTTACCCTTAAGTTTGTGGATGTATGCTCGTCGTTATGCTGTGTATATTTTAAATAGAGTTCCAAGCAAAGCAGTTCTAAAGACTCCTTTTGAAATTTGGAAGGGCTGGAAACCTAGTTTAAAACACCTACAAGTTTGGGGTTGTTCAGCAGAAGCGAAAGTTTATAATCCCAAAGAAAAGAAATTGGATATGAAAACTGTTAGCAGTCACTTTATTGGTTTACCTGAAAAATCCAAGGGGTATATTATTTATTGTCCTAACCATAGTATGAGAATTATTGAAACTGGAAATGCAAAATTCATTAAGGATGGCGAAGTTAGTGTGAGTACACCGGTGCAAGAAAAATCTGTTCAAGAAATCAGAGTAATAATCCCTTTACCTCAGGTTTCTACAGATATTGTGACTCCTCCGGTTGTTGAACCGATTAATGAGGGAGCAACACAAATAACGGTACCGGAGCTTCATGATGAAACCATTGCCAATGAAGATATTGTAGAACAATCAGAAGAACCAGCCTTAAGAAGATCTCATAGAGAACGGAAAAGGGCCATTTCTGATGATTATGTGGTTTATCTACAAGAATCGGATTTTGATTTAGGGATTATGAAAGACCAGTTTCTTATTCACAAGCTATCAAGTGTAGTAATTCTGATAAATGGATTAATGCTACGAAAGTAGAGAAAAAATTGATGGATGATAATGGAGTCTGGGAATACGTTGAATTGCATGAAGGGCACAAAGCAATCGGCTATAAATGGGTCTTTAAGACCAAACTCGATGCTAATGGAAATATTCAATGTTATAAAGCTAGACTTGTAGCCAAAGGTTTCACTCAAAAAGATGGCATTGATTACAAAGAGACTTTTTCTCCCGTGTCAAAGAAAGACTCGCTCAGAATTATTCTGGCATTAGTAGCTCAATATGACCTTGAGTTACATCAAATGGATGTGAAAACAACTTTTCTTAATGGTGAGCTTGAGGAAGATATTTACATGTGTCAACCTGAAGGTTTTGTCTTAGAAGGACAGGAACACATGGTCTGCAAACTTAAGAAATCAATTTATGGACTTAAGCAAGCCTCCAGGCAGTGGTATCTAAAATTCAACGAAACCATTCGAAAATTTGGTTTTGAAGAAAATGTTGTAGATCCATGCATATACCTCGAAATCAGTGGGAGGAAGTTCATATTTTTGGTATTATGTAGATGACATACTACTTGCGAGTAGTGATCTTGGCCTTATGCATGAAACTAAGGAATATCTATCAAAGAATTTTGAAATGAAAGATATGGGTGAAGCTTCTTATGTGATTGGGATAGAAATATCTCGTGATAGATCACTTGGAACATTATCAATCTCACAGAAAGCATATATCGAAAGAATTCTAGGGAGATTTGAGATGAGTGCATGTAAGCCAAGTATAGTTCCGGTTTCTAAAGGAGACAAGTTTGGCCTCAATCTTTGTCCTAAGAATGAACTGGAACGTAAGAAAATGGATAAAATACCTTATGCTTCTGTGGTGGGAAGTTTAATGTATGCTCAAGTTTGCACACGACCAGATATCAGCTATATAGTTGGTATGCTGGGAAGATACCTTGTGAATCCTGGAATGGAACACTGGAAAGCTGCAAAGAAAGTTTTAAGGTACCTACAAGGAACGAAGGATCATCGTCTCACATTTACGAAGTCAGATCAGTTTGAGTTGGTTGGATATTCAGATTCCGATTTCATGGGATGTAATGATACTCGAAGAGCACTTTTGGATATCTTTTTCTATTAGCTGGAGGAGCAATATCATGGAAAAGTGCAAAAGAGTCTATTCTCACTGGCTCAACAATGGAAGCTGAATTTGTAGCATGTTATGAGGCTACAAATCACTGTTCATGGCTGCGGAATTTCATCTCAATGTTTGGAGACCTAAATTTTGCCTCCGCACCTGTGAAACTTTACTGTGATAATGCCGCAACAGTATTCTTTTCGAAGCACGCTAGATATACTAAGGGTTCAAGACACATGGATCTAAAGTACCTATGCGTGAAACAAGCTGTTTAGATGAAAAAGTTGTTCATTGAACACATAGGCACAAAACTTATGATTGAAGATGCATTTACGAAGGTGTTACCTCCCAAGACCTTTCTGGAACATGTTGGAAACATGGGTCTTGAGGGAGTAACAAATAATTAGTTTCACTTAGACTTTTGCTTATGTTTGAACACTTATTGAGATCTTATTATTGTTATTGTTCTGAACTTATTTCTGTATCCACTTTAGTATACTTTTATGTTATTGGACGAATGTTACAGAAATTGTTTTCTTTTGAAGACATTACTGGACCATTATGATATCCCTATTTAAGGCCTGATTAAGTAATTTGCTTGTGTTGTGGTACATGGAAGGGAACATGTTGATAACAAGACAACGTGCCACCTCCATGACTCGCATAAGTAATTTACTTGGCTGAGGTATTACGCTTAATCATTATATTTGTTTAGCAATTATGCGCGCTTATGTTTTTCTAAGATTAACCGTTAAATAGATTATCACATGGACCAGTGGGAGAATGTAAGAATATTTCTACATTAGAAATATCTTGTTGGGCCATATGATATCTTTGGTTAATTTAGAATGTGGCTAAACATTTTAGTTACAAATATTGGGGTCCTTTCATATTCTCTCTTCCTTGATGGACGGTCGAGATTAAATGTAAATTCTAAATCCTATGAACCTTGGTCCTCCTTCTACCTATAAAAGGAACTCTATTACCATCAGAATTTGGTTCATGAAAAATTATTATTTCATTACACAAAAGGGTCAAGAAGGAGAAACCAAAATTTCTAGAAACTAAGTGCTTCTCAAAGTATACTGTTTTAAGGGTGTTCTCACTGTATTATGTTTTACGTGTGTTGTTGCTGGACATCTTGGATTCAACCAAATGGCATCAGGTATCCTTCCTAACACAACTATGCTTATGATGTGATTATCATGTTTGTTCAAAGATCCTTTATATATATGTAAAATAAAACTTATAGTTGAAACAAACCATCTATCCAGCTGCGTACGAATATAATGGATTTGATAATACTAGCTAACACTAACCTGTTTTTTTTTTTTTTGACATAAAAAGGAAAAATTTGATTAAAAATTAAATCTCAACGAAAAGATGAGAGGTTAATGGGTACAAAAAAAAAATATAACAAAAGAGAGCTAATTGCCGCTCACAATTACAGATTAAAGAGCTTAAAGAATAATTAAAAAGCTTTGTATGCACTAACCAATTGAACAAAGTGCATTTGACTGAAATTATTAACTGATCTGCATTGCTTCTTGTATTTCTATAAAGCCTGCCGTTTCGTTCCCCCCATATAATCCACCAGATGGCAAAGGGGAGCAGCCCCCAAACCTTTTTTACAATGTTTGTGCTATTTTTGTTGGACCACTCCCACAAATTAGTTTTAACATCTTCTGCAAAGACCCATTTTGCTCCAAAACTGTCCAGAAAATAATGCCAAATCTTCCTTATTTCCGAGCAATGCAGGAAAAGATGATTATTAGATTCTTGTTCTGAATGACATAGCAAGCACTCACTATCATTTACTTTACCAGCTTTCTGTAAGTAGTCTAAGGTAGGAGCACCGAGTAGCAAAAGAGTCCAAGTAAGAAACAAAACTTTCAATGATATTTTTGGGTACCACAGTTGTTTGTGTGGGAACCTCAAAAAATCACCTAAATCCAAAGAAGAGCAGCAGTTTGCGACTGTAAACTCAGACCCAAAATTCCATTTTCTCCTATCATCTTCTCCGGAACACTAACCTGTTTTTACAAGTGGAAGATTATAATATTACTTAGCTTAATAAACGAATCCAACAATGATGCCGTGTATCGTCTCCAAACATCAACAATTACTTTGATTATTAATAATATCACCTTTAACTCTAAAATTTTCCACCTACAGATTTCTACAGAATTTTTCCTCTCTCTTGACACCAAAACTAGCTCCCTATTTATATTGTTTCTCCATTAATTATAACCGTAGAATTCATTGACTTTGATCACGTTAAAAATCTAAATATCATTTCCCATTTTAAAAATATTATGTCTCTTATTCTAAATATTATTCAATATCATTATCAAAATGTAAAAGATTTCATTTAAACCTGATAAGATCTTAGTTCGAAGGAAAAAACGTGGAAATACTAGTATGTTGACATATTGCTTAGGATCGACGGCCAAGTTATGGGGCTTAGTCGATGGATAAAAACGGACATGAACTAGGTGGACCTAAATGATGGTTGGTGCTTGGTGGATATTTGAACTGGTCAGAACTTGGTGGATTTTGGGGACTAGTAAGGTACTAATGGGGTGCTGGGCTTTATGAAATGAATTCCCCACTTGCGACTAAAATGAGCAGACAAATAACTAATTGGGTCATCCTTTGAGTTTGGGTAGCTTTGGACTTGGACTATTACCCTTGTTTGCACTCATATTAGATTTGAACACAGAGATTATTCAGGATACGACTTTGCGGCCACATTCACGAGTGCAAAATTAGGGTGTCTAAACAACGACTCCCATCGAGTGAACACTCATTGGTTATTGTGCATAAACACTATCAGGTCAGTAAATTCATACAAACAATATTTCATCAAAAATTGTTTATTTCTAGCAATTGTTGAAAATCAAAATTTGATTTCACATAAATTTTCACTGTGTGAACATTCACTGGTTTTTCAAAAATTGGACAGATGTCCATTTTATAATTGTGAAAACTCACATACAAACATTATTTCGCCATGTATGATTGTCTACTTTCAACATTTGTTCAAAATCAAAACATTGATTTTACAAAAAATATTTTTAACGTGAAACTCACGTAAATTTGAAAATATATATTTGCTCCCTCGTGCGAGCATCCGTCTTTGAAACGAGAGTATATCTTCAAAAAGTAAAAAATTTCATGAAAGCTCATAGACAAAATTTTATTACTAACAGACGCATGTCTATTAAATTTTTTTTTTCTCTCGTACGAGCATCCACCTTTGAAACGAGAGTCTATTCCATTTTGTGAAAACTCACATACTAAAAAAAATGGTTTTCATGAAAGCTCATAGACAAAATTTTTATAATTAGACTCAGGCCTATTTTGTTTGTTTCTTAAACTAACAAACGAACGGACGTTTGTTCCTAAAATAAGGATTTCCATTTTGGGTCGGGCCCGCAAACGCTAAACCTACCAAAATCCGAACGACCGGCCAAATCAGCAGTGCCTCATCTCTCCGTGTTCACGGAATGACGCTCTATCATACTATGAGAGTCCTCACCTGAACATTTGCTCGTACATGACACCATTGGAGAAAATCGGAGATCCTGAAAATACCTTTGTACAACTGAGTTCAGACACTGATCTCGTCGACTAAAAATCACCATTTAATGCTTACCGTGGAACATGACTGTCCCTCACTAAGCAGGGGACTTAATGTAGATGGTGGATTTTCAACAAAGGTCAAAAATGTAAAATCATGATACTGCATGTTTCTGACACGGCTTTCAGGCATGTGACGATTCATATTTTACGAGCCATGATGAATATGTTTCTCGAAAAGCCTCCACTAGCTGACCGTTCGATGCCTCGCGTTTCATCATGCCCTCTATGTAGAATAACATGATTGGGCGGTTCTCCGCAAGATTGAGAGCATTAACGCCTTCAGAACGTCGGTGATACTCGTTGTTCCCTGACTACATGAGAGAGACCCCCCTCTATATAGAAGAACGATTGGACGGTTCTCCATAAGATTAAGAGCATTAACGCATTCAGGACGTCGGTAACACTCATTGTTCCTTGACTATGTAGAGATACTGTGCATAGATTCAGGCGGTTCTCCGTAAGATTGAGAGCATTAACGCCTTCAGGTTGTCAGCAACACTCGCTGATCCCTGACTATGCACCTCTCAGAATGGGTATGACGCTTTAACTGGCTAATATCCCTTCTGCAATAGATTAATTCTACCGTGACATTCACCACTGTATTCCTAGAAGATAATCTAATTTATCTCATTACTCCGATTCCATGGTCGAATCCACGGCTTGATCTCATGGAATGGTAATAGATAATTATCTTATCTCATTAATCTGGTTTCATGATCGAATCCACAGCTGATCTCATGGAATGAGAATAGATAATTTTATTACTCCGATTCTATCGTCAAATCCACGATCCCATGGAATGATAATGCTCATTTTATTATTCCGAATTCATGGTCAAATCAACGGATGATCTAATGAAGTGATAATAAATAACTACTTACCTTTATTACTCAGTTTCATGAATCATTCTCCACTGAATTTCATAAATTAGTAATAAATACTCAACAACCGGGCATCTGGACCATCACTGAGTAATCCCCAAATGGTGAAAGTGTACTCGACAATGATGCATGAGCGAGCACCCGAATGCACGCACGAGCATTCAAAAATATGGATAAACGAGGAATCCTACACAAAACAAGAGAGAGAATAATAATATTAAAATAATAACGAAGCGCTCATGGACCGGCCCACCGGCTGGCCGACCGTGCCCTAGCCGTGGTCGGTCCCATGCCTCTTCCATTATTTTGTTATTTTTCATGAACTCGTGAAAACTCTTTCATTCTAGCAACTTTCCTTGTTTGAGCAGAACTCACGGTTTCTCCATATTTTCATGGTTTCATGAGAAATAATAATATAAAATAGGAAAAGGTATCGCTGGACCAGGAAACCTAGCCGGACCGCCATGCCCTGTCCGTGGACGGTCCCACACCTTGCAATCCCTTGTCTTTCATAATTATTATTTCCCTAATCTCATGAACCTCCTCCGTTTCAACAAAACTCATGGTTTCTCCATAGTTTCACGGTTTCATGAAAAATAATAATATAAAACAGGGAAAGGTGTCCCGGACTACCTGGCCGGTCGGCCATGCCCTAGCCGTGGCCGGTCCAACACCTTACAATCCCTAGTCTTTCATAAATATAATTTTACTCATCTCATGAAACTCCTCAGTTTGAGCAAAAATCATGGTTTCTTTGTATTTTCTCAAATATTGCTCAAATCATGAAAAAGTCAAATGGTCACATGACCGAGTAGGCTCTTCACGAAAATACCGTCATTTTAATACTCTCAAAAATTGATGAAACGAGCAAAATCAAGAATTTAAGTCAAAGATCAAACTCTTCTGAAAATCCAACATATTGCTCAAACGCACACCAGAAAATACTGAAACTCTCAGGACTGAGATTCGGACATTATGGTGACACGGGCATGCTCCCTTGACCGACCAAGGGAAGCTGTAAGGCTTGCAACGATTCGGTCCCACAAGTTTTCATAATTTTGACCTAATTTGCGCAATTGCTCATACTGGGTCCAAACTCTTTCCAACCAACTTGGAGTTTGCTCAAACGACCATCAGCTGGTCCCACAACCACCAAGGGCTGGTATCATGCCCTCTTGGTCGGTCCCTCACTTTTCCACAATTAGGTTTTATAACTTAATGCTCAATCGAGCACTATTTCAGTAAATGATGAAACCGGCATCTAATCATCATTCTTTCACCAACCCCTGGTGCATGCTCACTCGAGCACTTGGGCGCCACATGGACGTCCATTATCCCATGTGGTCGGTCCCTTTATCACTCATGTCCTATTTTCAGCGATTCATCAATTGATGTACAATTGACCAAAAATTAGGGTTTCGAATAAACACTCCACAAATCATCATTCTGAGCAAGATTCAAACACTAATAAGTTTATGTTGATTCATATAATATTCGGTAATCTACCAATATTTTAATTAATATTTTATTGGGTCACGTCACCAATAATAATTCGTCGAATTGAGCAATACTTGCTGAGTTGCTCGAATATTGATCTAACTATCAATATTCAGTAATTTATCAGCAATTCGTCGAATTGAGCAATACTTGCTCAGTCGCTCGAATATTGATCCAACTATCAATATTCAGTGATTCGTCGAATTGAGCAATACTTGCTCAGTTGCTTGAATATTTATCCAACTATCAGTAATTCATCGTCGAATTTACAATATTTGCTAATACGTGTAATGTCAACATCATTTAAAGAACTATACGTCTCAACATACATGTTATATTCATGAATCACTGAGCATTCATCAATCATGCTCAATTCAACAAAACCTAGACTTATTGTCTAAACAGTCAATAATTGACTAATTAAATACACGTTTGTCATGTAAACTCCACGATTCGTGAGACATCAATCACGTCACATGGGGGATACCAATTAGGGTTTTGGTATGGAGGCCTACGGCACGTGGATTCATTCACAATGAGAAATGTGACTAAGTAATGCAAACGGTTGAAGGAGTTAGCAAAGTAGTGGGTGGACGGTTAACCAAGTCTCTGCACGACCTGGAACTGGTTTCACCACGATTTCCCACTTTCCCACTCTTTCACTCAAGAAACCTTCATACTTACAGGGATCAAGGTGTTTACTATTCTGACAATATAAATAAGTCTTTGAATCCATGATTGAAACAACAACATTCGTCTACACAGAATTTCTCGAGCAATTACTTTCAAGAATTCATCAATCTACCAGAACTTATTCGAACTCACCAGTTCACAGAAAACTTGCAGAAACCTTCAACACATCCAAAATCCTTGATCATCATTGATCCAACACAATTCTAAGCTTTCCTCCTACAGATCAACCCATCTCTCTCTTTGCGACCGAATTGACTCTGGAACGGCCATTGACTTGCTTTAGGCCGGAGTCCTACAGATTGATCTCTCGAATCTAAGCACTCCCTTTGCAGTGCATCTGTGTGAGGTTGAACAGTTTGCTCGGTTGAGGAGTCTCGACAACACGCTCGTCTCTTCACTTCCCTAAAAACCAGCAAATCGTTTTTCTCCATCTACAGTTTCAAACAGTGCTGTGTTAAGATTTTGCATGTCATTTCGATGATACCTTTCAACTTGTAAACTTTAGGGATTCTTGAGTGGTGGTATGGGACACCCCTTAGGGTACCCGGTTAGAATATCTTTTGGTAACTGGACAATTGAGATTCTTGGTAACGTTGTGGACTATTTTTGGATTCTGAGTATGCGGTATGGGACGCAATGTTCTGAAAGCGGCCCGACCATCGAACCTGAAAAATTACTGGGTTAAGGGTCAAGTGGTTTAACCAGTGGTTCAAACCGGATCACTGGGCCAAATATACATAAGCACGTAAGAAGTAACGAGGCTAATGGAAAGATCTAAATGTCAAGAATAAACTGATGTTTGCCATGAATAGAGGAGTTCGTGCACTTATTAAAATATTTTTTCTTTTCCCGTTGCACTTCTCGACCTAATAACGTAGTTAATTTTTTATCTCTCCTCTTCTTCCACGTATTCCCATCTCTCTCGGTCTCACTTACATCCATGACTTAACGAAGAAACTAAAATGTCCCCTCTCTTTTAGTTTTTGTAAGATCTATATTTTCCTTCGTCATGGGTTCTATTTATCATACTTCCATCAAGGGTTCTAGGTTTCAAATCCACACGTTATAGAAGATTTATAACATGGAGAAAGTGAAGATATACTCTGTGCATCTTTCCTCTTATCACACCGGCTGTAAACGTCTAATATTTGTGAGTTTTATGGAAGATTTACAACATCGATTTGTTTGTTTTATGGAAGATTCACAAATTGAAGATTTATTGATAAAATCTTAGATATTTCATCATGATGATGTTTTTTTAATATTTTTATGAAGCTTTCTTCCTGTTGGTTAATGGAAATATGGATGATTAATGGCTTGATTGAATGTCTAAATAGTTAAATTAAATGTTTGATTACTTGATTGAAGTTTCAAAAAGAAATCAAATTAAAAAAAAATCTGGACTTGAGACATTTGCTGGGTCAAATCAGTTAAGAACGGACTGGGTTGAAAGGTTCGCTGGTTGGATCATCCGGGTTACCCGGTTCACAAGAAATAAAGTAGTTTTATACAAAATCACTGGGTCAGTGTTGATCCAGACCGAAAAAACGACTGAGTCACCGGTTACTGGTCCGTTCCGGGTTCCAAAACACTGATGGGACATTTACTCAGAAGGTCCTAATTAATGTTCCATAATGAACTGAAGAAATCTTGCATGATTTCTGAGCATCTGGTATGAGAATCTTTCTCAGGAATCCAAACCTAAGAGCTTGTCCACAATAGTTTTTGTTTTGAATTTCGGGGAAGAAATTCTTTAAAGGGGTGAATGATGTAACACCCCGTGTTTTTAGCATGGCGCATGCCTAAAGATGTGCCATGGCCTTAAATGAAGCTTCATTCAAATATTTTGTTACCTGGTAAAGGGAACATTGGCATAGTGCCAATATTGCATGAGAATTGTTGATGCCAGAGCGAGCTGGTAGAGTGAATGTTGCGCAATTATTGTGCAATAGTCAGAACGAGTGGTGCGCAATCATAGTGCAACAGCCAGAACGAGTGGTGTGCAATTATTGTGCATTACAGAACAGAAACTCAGTAAACATTGACGGTTAATCAGAAAAACATAGCAATAACCATGAATAGTGAAACAGTCATGTCAATCCTCTCCCCTTTCCAAATTTGTAGAAATGTCAAGTAAATATATATATGGAGGGGTAGTTGGTAGAAGGTGCATATGCGGACTATGTTCCAAGTAAGCTTCATAGCTTAGCCAAAAGAGTACAAATGATGCATAAGCCCCATTTGTAGCTATGTAACCTTGAATATAGGACATTTGATGCTTAAGCATCACTATGCCATGCCGCGGATCCGGTAATGCACAATCATTGTGCATATTGGCGGAACGGCCTATATGGACTAGGCCATTACCATTGTTACTTTGTCACGGCCTTGCGAACGAGTTGGATTAAGTTGTTGTCCCTTTGAGGATGAACTACGGTCAGTGCTTGATCCATTTAAAGTAGCGAAGGGTACGTAGGCATCCGCAATGAGTTGCATCATTGTCGGTCCAGTACTTTGTCGCTCATATCATCTAATTGCGAGATGATTGCGGCACATTGGCCTCTCATATCATATGGATCGGTATTGCGATGCAAGAGATGATTGTGGCCACACTTGATGAGGGTAGTTGCATACCATTCACTAGATGTTCATACTACCTATCAAGCTACACAGAATTGGCATATGCATCAACTGCGAATTGGGCATGACCAAGAAAGTTAGATACATCAATATGCAAGTTAGAGGAGCTTGCATAATCCTAAGGAAAGTACGTCATGAGCCTGATAGATGCACCATTGGCACGAGAAAGAAAAGTGGATGCCGATGAGCAAGCTACAGTCTATCTAGAGGCTAAAAACCGGAGTGTCGTAATTTAGCTCAAGATGGGTCTAAATTGATCGGAAGCGGACCAACGATCAAGACGTGATACACCACGGTCTTGGAATTTTACCCAAATTCCATCGTTTGGGGCCTCAAAAGGTTGTTTTGTTTCCGTTTTAGGAAAGTTTTTGTTTTCTTAATAAACCCTTTGCAGAACAAGGGTCAGTTAGAACTGTGTGGAAGATAATTTAGCTGCATCATGCTCCACGAGCATGCTTGCAAGGAAAAATGAACGTGCATTTTCCTAGTTTTAAGGCCGGATAAGTAGCATCATCATGGCACATAGGGGAAATTATGGCCTACGTGTCCAGGCGCCCCGGCGTAATTTTCTGCTCCGTCACATGGAATAATAATCGTGTATGCCTGGAAAACATCAAGGAGAGATTGGACAGGGTGATGGAAAATACTATGTGGTGTAATAGGTTTCCCAATGCTCAGGTATTGCATTTACCTTATTTCAATTCAGACCATAGGGTGCTCTTAATTGATATAGAACCTAAAAGAAAGTTTAGACATAAACCATATAAATTAAAGTTCACGTGGACTAAAGATGATAGGTTTGTGTAAGTGTACAAAAATGTTTGGCAACCTAGTGAAACAAATAGACATGATCAGAGTTTTTTCAGGTGTGTTGATAGATTCCAAACTGATTCTAGAAAATGAAATAAGGAAGTCTTTGGTAATTTGTCTAGGAATATTGAGAATGCTTTGGATGATCTAACTAAGGCTCAATGTGACTTCCATAGGATCCCATCTGATGCTAATAAGGTTATTATGACTAACTATTTGTGTACCTGTCTAAATTTTCTCACGATGAAAGAAATGTTTTAGAAGAAGAAGTCTAGAGTTAGTTGGCTATTGGAAGGGGATTTAAACAGTAAGTTTTTCCACACTTCTACTCTGGTTGAAAATCACATTGTAGATCATTTCTTTAATTTGTTTAGTAGTAGCAATGTTTATGATAATGAAAGTATTGAATGTTTGTTTTCCCCGGTCATTTCCGCTTCTGAGAATTTGAACTTGATTAGGAATGTTAGTGAAAATGAAATTAAAAAAACAATGAAACAGTTAGGTGCCTATAAGTCCCCTGGACCGGATGGTCTGCAAGGCTTTTTTTTTTTTTTTTTTGCCAAATATTGGGATCAGGTAGGAGACAGTGTCATTCAAGTGGTTACTGACTTTTTCCAAAAAGATTATTTGGACTTTAAACTTAATAGAATTTTTATACCTGTCATTCCTAAATACAGTAGTCATGGTACTATTAAAGGTTATAGACCAACTAATTTATGCAACTTCACTATGAAAATTATCATTAAAATCATTGATAACAGACTTAGACCCTTGCTTTCTAAGTTTATTTTTACTAGTCAGCATGCATTTGTGACAGGAATATCTATTTTTGATTCTGCTATTATTTGTAATGATATTATACACTCATTTACGCATAAGAAATGAGAAAAATGGTGGATGGCGTTAAAGCTTGACTCTGACAAAGCTTATGATAGAGTCAGTTGGCCCTTTATTTTTAAAGTTTTGAGTTGTCTGGGTTTTGATAACACTTTTATTCACTGGATTAAACTGTGTGTTTCTTCAGTTTCTTTTTAGGTTCTTATAAATGGATCTCCTAGTGAGTATTTTATACCGAGAAATGGGCTTAGACAGGGGGATCCATTATCCCCGTTCTTATTTATAATATATCTTGAGACTCTATCAAGGATAATTCAAAAAGGAATATAGGATAGAGATCTTTCTGGTATTTCTATTGCGGGGGAGGGGGGGATAATCACTTATTTTCTTTATGCAGATGATTGCATTATTTTTCTCAAAGCCTCGTATGAGAATTCTTGCAATCTAAGAACTATTCTTGATAAATTTTGCAGCTGGTCTTTGTAGATGATTAGTGATGTTAAGTCAACCTTGCTTACCTCTGCAAATTTGGGGAGAATCTTTTCTAAAAGATTGACAAGAGCTCTTAAGGTTCAAGTGGCAAAGGATCCAGGTAAGTATCTCGGAATCCCATTGCAATGGGGAAGAGTTGGTACTAATACTTACCTTCATCTTACTGATAAATTAGCTAACAGAATGCAGGGTTGGAAGTCAAAAACTTTGAACCCTGCAGGTAAAACAACCTTGATCAAGTCTATGTTGGATCTTGTTTCCAATCACATTATGTGTATGCATAAACTTCCCAAAATCCTGATTACTAAGATCGATGGAGATAACAACAATTCATTGTATGTGTGTGTGTATGCACACGCGTATGTGTGTATGTGTTTGTGTGTATGGTGTGGGAGGGGGTGATAAGGATAACAGAAGTATTAATAAAGTTGGGTTGGAGAAAGTTTGTAGGCATTTGGACTTTGGTGGTTTAGGTGTGAGAGACTTAGAGTTGAATAATTTATCTCTTTTGTTAAAAATGGCCTGGAGAATTTATGATAATCCTGAATCGGAGGTCACCAAACTGTTAAAGCTAATTATTACTCGGATTCTAATTTTTGGAATTGTGGAAAAAAAAAACAGAGCCTATGTTAGTTGGAGGAGCATTCTCAAAGGGAGAGATGCTGTGAAATCTAGTCTTGGATGGAGCATAGGATATGGCAGTAATGTGAGTATTTGGAATGATCCTTGGGTGTCTAACTTACCCCTTTCTGTCATAGCTGAGGTTACAAATCAGAATGTGCCTGACTTATTGGTCAAGACTCAAGGATATTATTAACTTTGATTCTAAGACTTGGGATTCAACTGTAATAGATGGTTTCCTTTCCGAGAGAGTGGCTGAAGAAATTAAGGCCATTAGCATTGGCAGTGATAAGTGTGAGGATCAGGTTGTGTGGTCTCATAGTAAGAACAGAGATAGTACTGTTCGAGACACTTATAACTTTCTCATCTCCAATAAGATGAGCAATGTTTTGCCTGATCTGAATTAGATATTTCTTTGGAAACTCAAATGTCCACAGTAAATAAAATATTTCTTGTGGCTTCTTTTTCATTATAGAATCAATCTAAATGAGTCTCTTTACCATAAGTATATACCTGGATGTTGTTTATGTGACAATGATTTTGAAACTTCTTATCATTTGTTCTTTGGTTGCAAAGCAGTGGCTCCTTTATGGAAGAAGATAAAAAATTATATTAACCCAACTAATCCAAAAGATTTTTGCAGGTTTAAAGGAAAAATAGAGGGTTAATTGGTTAAATATTTTTCCATTTATCCGCTGGTCCATTTGGAAAGGTAGGAATGAATGGATATTCAACAACAGAGTGTTTATCCCTTCTAGTGTTCTTGCTAGAGCCTTAAAAAGTTTCAGGGAGTTTCTCAATGCTAGGGGAAACCTTGAGCAGGAAATGTACAGAACCGAAGACATTGTAGTTCCTTAAATTTTTTCAAGGCATAGTTTTGGCAAGATTAATTGTGATGGAGCATCAAATAATACCAAGGATGCAGGAATTAAGGGGATCATAAGAGATGTTAATGGTGGCTTTCAAGCTTACTTTTCAAGACATATATTCAAAAATGACAATAATATTGTAGAGGTGTGGGAAATAAGAGAAGTCTTGTTGCTGGAAAAAAAGTTTTCATAAAAAAGCTAGAGGTGGAAACAGTGCAATTATGCAAAAGAGAGACGCCAACGCCATGGGTGATGAGGAGTTTGATCAAAGATATTGAAGAACTCATGCCGAGTTTTGATGATATTGTAATAGGCCAATGATATAGAGAGGCAAATTATGTTGCAGACTACCTAGCGAAGTATGACGTGGCGCAATAGTTAACCGAAATAGTTGCGCATTACTGAGAATGTAGCCTGACAGATGAAGCTGAACATGCCGACGATGTAGCGCTAACATGGCTGAGACAATAAAGGCTACTTAACACATGCAATATTATGCGATAGTGTTGCATATCCTTATTCAGAGTTATCCCTTCTCAAGGAAGGAATAAAGAATGATATGGAAAGTCATGGAATAACTTTGGCATGGTCCTGAGCTTTGGCCAAGGATTGGACTATGCATATGCAACAATGGCGGGGACAAACGCGCCATTGGTATCAATTTCTCAGGCCAGAGGAATGCAAGTAATGCATATGAAGCATGAAGTTGAACTAAGAAAGTCAAGAATTAATTGGCATGATATTTGGATGTTGTCATCCAAATGAGCTAAGTGCATTACGAGATGAATATAGCGCAACCATTGCCGAAGACTTGGCAGAGGCCAAGAGTGAGTAAAGCACAATCATTGACGAGCATTTGCATGGGCCAAAGTTAGTGCAGCATAATGATTGCGGATTTGAGTTCAAGCTGTCAGTTGCGAGTGTGTGTGCATCACACGCATGACAAAGTGAAAGATAAAGTTAGATACGGTCATAAAGGAGCTTTGTAACCGATTTTGGCATAGCCTAACCGTTTGAGACAGGTGCGGCGCCATTGTGCAAGCCACCACCAAATCTAGCAGTTAAAAAGTAAATCAGACGGTTTGGGAACTGCCATGTACTGATGGATGTTCATGGGGCGTGCAACAGAGTTGCAAACGTATTGGCCCTGGTTTTTGGCATTATAAATAACCAGGGAACCCTTGCATTTGAGAGTTGTTTAATAGTTCAAGTGTTGAGGAACCACATTGCAGTATATAAAGTCCATTGAGTTTATAGAGTCCGTTGGTTGGACGAGTTTTGTATCTTCCCCTTAAGCTAATAAATTGAGTTTGTTGGCTTATACGTTTGCCTTTTGTATATTGTTGATTCGAAGTTACTCCCTAATTTCTGTGAAGCATAAACATGGAAGGAACTTTTTTGTAGTATGGGCTACATTGTTTGGTAGAAATAGTCTAAGTTAAGTCTTCTGTTGCATAACTCAGTGAAGTTGGCTGTTTGCATTGGTGCAAACTTATATGGATGAAAAACGAGTGGGTGATAAAAGATCACTGAACCACTGTATTGTCGGGTTATACTTGTGGGAAAAATTGCTTGGAGAATTTGTAGGTGTGACAATTCGGGTATCAGAGCACATATTGCTCTGTTTTGGCTTTGTTTTTGGAAGATTTTCTCTGTTTTTCTCGAGTTTAGTTGCTAAAGTTGCTAGAGATAATGGATGGGAAGAAGAGTACGTTGGATGCCTTAACTAATAGGTTAGCAGACTTGGAAGACAAGATTGGCGATGAGGTGTGACATCCTAAAAATGCCAATTATAATGCAATGGTATTGGCTCGCATTCAGGCTCTTGATGAGTACGTTGCTGATATGCTGGAGTCAAACCAAGAAGCAACTAAGAAGCATGCTGATTTGGAAGGCCAAATCACTGCTGTTAAGACCATATTCACAGGTGCCTTGAAAGAGCTAACTGATGAGTTAAGCGCTTTAAGGATAATGGGGAGTACAATTGTTTCGGATCAAGCTACTGCGGGTGGTAGTGGCAGTAACTTTACGAATATTAAAGTCCCAGAACCTAAGGGGTTTTCTGGCGCAAGAGATGCGAAGGCATTGGATAATTTCATGTGGGACATGGACCAATAATTCAAGGCCGCCAGAACCCCGGAAGAACAAAAGGTTACTCTCGTTAGCATGTACCTGGAAGGTGATGCGAAGTTGTGGTGGAGAACTAGAACTAATGATGACCTTACTGCTGGTCGTCCATGTATTGTGACATGGGATGTCATGAAAGAAGAATTGAAGAGTCAATTCTTACCAAGCAATTCTGATTGGCTATCCATAGAGAGTTTGCGTAAGCTGAGGCATATCGGTACACCACGAGAATACGTGAAAGTGTTCTCATCTCTGATGCTAGACATTCACAACATGTCTGAGGATGACAAGTTATTTAATTTTACATCTGGTTTGCAACCGTGGGCTCAGGCTGAAGTGAGAAGGAAGGGTGCCAAATACCTACCTTCAGCCATTGCAATAGTGGACAACCTTGCTGATTTTAGGTCAGTCAATACCTCAACTGATGCTAATAGGAAGGGCAAGGATAAGAAGAACCAGAAGTGTAAGGAAAAGGAGAATAAGAAAAGTTCTGAGGACAAGGAGAAAAGTTATCAAAGGGATGATAGTTTGGCTGCGAAGAACAGAGCTGGTGGATGTTTCTTATGCAAGGGTCCTCACCTTGCGCGTGATTGTCCAAAGAAAGAAAAATTGTCTGCAATCACTGAGGGAAGTAGAGAAAAGATTGAAACTGATGAAGTAGAGCATGTTAATCCTATTCAACTATGCAACATAGTAGCACAAAAGGCAGCAACACAGCATGGGCTGAGTAGCGTTGGCCAGATTTATGTGGAAGTTGGCATTCACAACCATCGTATCTGGGGCATGGAAGATACAGGTACGTCGCATACTGTGATGAGCTTGTCGAAGGAAGAGTACTTGGGTTTGAGGTGTATCAATCTGATCACTGCATGAAGACATTGAATCATGTAGACAAACCTATCAAGGGGATGGCAGTGGTGAATGTTGAAGTTGGAAAATGGCGTGGCCAAGTCAGTGTAATGGTGATGCATCTCAATGACTTTGAGATGATCCTTGGTAACAACTTTTTCAAAGAAGCAAAGGAAACAGTTATGCCTCACCTTGGAGGAATTTTCATACAAAGTCCTAGTACACCTTGTTTCGTGAAAGGTGTAAGGAACATCATTCCATATGATATGAGGCGAGACAAAGGCTGGGCAAGTGAGTTTGCACCTGTAAAGTCTTTTGAATAAAGATTGGCGGAGATTCATGAGGAATTTATATATCCTATGGATCTTAGCATCCCTTGTTACCCGTGATTGATAGAAGTATGAAGCAGGGGCCTTGCGTTGCTGTTTGCAAGTGCCCGAACCTGTAAGATTGCTGAAATATAGAGACTTTGGCATGTTATCTATTTGTTGTTTCTGTTTGAAGTTTAAGTTGGGTATTGCTGATCTTATGGTCTTAGAAGATGACACACTTTTGTTGGTTTATTTACTTTGGTTTAGTTGCTTTCTTTCAGTAAGGCCGAGTGTTGGCCAGTGGTGTAAATGAGAATGAGTCCCTAATGTTTCTTATGTAAGGCTAGTATAATGAATGAAGGTGGTGTTTAAGCAAAAACCTTGTCTCTTTTTGCTTAATGTAAATCTTGTTCATTGGGGAAGCACTACAAGTATACTTATCCAAAGTATACAATAAGAAACGCTGAAAGCAAAACGAAGAAAGAAGAAGTGAAGTTGGTGTCATAGGAGAGTTTGATGTTGGGAGAGTTACGTAGAAGTGCGACAGTATTTGGCAGTGATAGCATGGAGTCACGCAGCAAGAATGAAGATGTAAGTCCATCAAGCATATGAGTTAAGAGTAACTCATAGTTAGGAAGAGCATGATGTTGTTTTTCTGCTACATTAAAGCGTAGCAGTTTGAAAGAACAAGTGAGGCCTTGTTAGTTTCAAAGGCGCGTGAAGAGGAACCCTGTCCAGTAAAGTGGTGGAGAGCCCATGGTATCTTAAGTCATGGCTAATGTCATGCATTTCAGTCGAGTTTGCACAAGAGTGTTGCAAAAATGATTGAAGAATACTTAGTCTACAGTAAGGCCTGTTGGATTGCAAGAGTGCAATGTCAGTCGGAGTTGAAGGCAGTAAGCTAAGTTATGCATATCAGGATGATATGTTGGCTGTTTGGCGTGTACACTTAAGCACAAAATGACTGGAAAAAAAAGATTTGTGATGCTGATGCAATCAGAAGTGGACAATTAGCTTAGGGTTTAGCTAAGGGAGTACTGCTGAATTTCATAGGAGTTCTGAAAGTGCATGGCAACAGATCCCAAGAGCATTTGGGTGTTGAGATATGAATGAAGTGGAGATTGAAGCATAACCGATGATGCAACAATAAAGCTGGAATTCATTGGCTCAATGGAAAGGAAAACAAACTAAGTGGCGGCATAAAGTACTAGGCAGAGATGTTTGGCAAGGTTGAAGGCCAAAAAAAGTTGCTGATTTCTGAGAGTGGCTCAGATGAACTTATGTAGCATTCAACGAGGACGTTGAATGGATTGGGTGGGGAAGGTCTATGACATGGCCCAACAGTTAAGCGCAACAGTTGCGCGTTACTGAGAATGTAGCCTGGAAGATGGAGCTGCACATGCCGACGATGTAGCACCAACATGGCTGAGACAAGAAAGGCTACTTAGCACATGCAATATTATGCTATAGTGTTGCATATCCTTATTCATAGTTATCCCAGCTCAAGGAAAGAATAAAGGATGATATGCAAAGTCATGCAATGACTTTAGCATGGTCCCGAGATTTGGCCAAGGATTGGACTATGCATATGCAACAATGGCGGCGCCAAACGCACCATTGGTATCAATTGCTCAGGCCATAGGAATGCAAGTGATGCATATGAAGCATGAAGTTGAACTAAGCATGTCAAGACTCAATTCGTATGATATTTGGATGTTGGCATCCAAATGAGCTAAGTGCATTACGAGATGAATATAGCGCAACTATTGCCGAAGACTTGGCAGAGGCCAAGAGTGAGTAAAGCACAATCATTGACGAGCATTGGCATGGGCCAAAGTTAGTGCAGCGTAATGATTGCCGGATTTGAGTTCAAGCTGTCAGTTGCGAGTGTGTGTGCATCACACGCATGCCAAAGTGAAAGAGAAAGTTAGATACGGTCATAAAGGAGCTTTGTAACCGAGTTTGGCATAGCCTAACCGTTTGAGACAGGTGCGGCGCCATTGTGCAAGCCACCACCAAAGCTAGCAGTTAAAAAGTAAGTCAGACGGTTTGGGAACTGCCATGTACTGATGGATGTTCATGGGGCGTGCAACAGAGTTGCAAACGTATTGGCCTTGGTTTTTGGCATTATAAATAACCAGGGAACCCTTGCATTTGAGAGTTGTTTAATAGTTCAAGTGTTGAGGAACCACATTGTAGTATATAAATTACATTGAGTTTATAGAGTCCATTGGTTGGACGAGTTTTGTATCTTCCCCTTAAGCTAATAAATTGAGTTTGTTGGCTTATACGTTTGCCTTTTGTATACTGTTGATTCGAAGTTACTCCCTAATTTCTGTGAAGCATAAACATGGAAGGAACTTCTTTGTAGTATGGGCTACATTGTTTGGTAGAAATAGTCTAAGTTAAGTCTTCTATTGCATAACTCAGTGAAGTTGGCTGTTTGTATTGGTGCAAACTTATAAGGCTGAAATACGAGTGGGTGATAAAAGATCACTGAACCACTGTATTATCGGGTTATACCTGGGCGAAAAATTAGTTGGAGCATTTACAGGTGTGACACAAAGTCAGGTGTTGCAATGAAGATTGAGGGGAAACGGATCACTTCTCCTCGTGCTTCAGTTTTCCGGTTGCTAAGCAATGATTTGGTAGGGAGAGCTGTAGTAAGGAATGTTAATATGAGTGGTTACCATTTGTTTTGTTTTCTGCTTAGTAAAAAGAATAATAAGATAAGGGTTGTTTTTTTTTTGACAAAAGACGAAGGCCTTTAACAAGGTTAATGGTCCTCCTCGACTGTTGGTAAGAGTCAGACAGGAGGGGTAGACCAGTACATGGGAGACTTTTTATTCGGCGCCGAGAATTATTATTGCTTAACAAAGTCACCTTCATCATAAAAGGGATCGACTTCTTCATCCCAGTACCAGCACCTACAAAGTCACCTTGATTGTTGCTTGACACTGCTGCTGCGAAGGAATTATTATTAGATACCTCAGCATCCGCATACTAATTAAAACATTTTAAAATCTTGATCCATGAATTACTAAATTCTCATCTTTCTGCCAATTTATACAACATTTTGTGCATCGCACAGTAGTCATAAATGATAAGTTTACTGAAATTTTATGTAAATTTCATCCCAAACTCTAGCTGCAAACACAGTGAGTTTAGAACATTAGCGTGTATCAATCAGGTCTAACAAGGATGTACGGGAGATTCTGATGTGGAAGAACCAGCAGAAGTCTTCGTCAACATCTGAGACGAATTGGCTTTTGAACATTTACTGCATCCACATTGGCTACCATTTGTCTGCGAATTCGAGTAATCACCACAAGCTGAAGCAAAAGCAAGCTTGCACATATCCACTCGGGGTGCATAAGGATAATTATATACCGGAAGAGGCAGCTTTGTTGGAAGATTCACCAATGGGGATTCATGGTTCAGAAGACTCATCACTTGCCTAATGGAAGGTCTAGTTGTAGGATCCGGATGCGCACACCATAATCCTAAAATCAACAAACGTTCCATTTCTTGTCCATCAAAATCCATATTTAGCCTTTCATCGGCCGCTTCAACAATCTTACCATTTCCATAGAGTTCCCAAACCCAATCTACCAAGTTTTCCTTGTTTTGTTCAACCGGCTTCCTACCGCAGGCAATCTCCAGCGCAACGATCCCGAAACTATAAACATCGGATTCTTTGCTTGATTTACTTGTATATGTACATTCTGGGGCTAAGTAGCCCAGAGTTCCGGCTAAGGCTGTCGTTTGAGAACCTAAATGATGATCAACCAGCCGAGCTAAACCGAAATCGCCGAGTTTAGCATTGAAATCTGAATCCAGCATGACATTACTTGCTTTAATATCTCTGTGAAGTACACATTGTTCCCATAATTCATGTAGATATAGCAGCGCAGAAGCTAAACCAAGAGCTATTTTGTACCTGGCTTCCCAATTTAGAACTCCTCGGAAAAGATGCTTATCGAGGCTGCGGTTTGGCATGAATTCGTACACAAGAAGCAATTCATTTCGTTGGTGGCTCCAACCTATGAGCTGAACCAAATTTCTGTGTCGCAGTTTACTAATTATCCTGACTTCTGATTGATATTCCCTTCTTCCTTGTTGTGATCCTTTTGATATCCTCTTGACAGCGACATTCAAGTTTACACCGCTTAAGAACCCTCTGTAAACGCCTCCAAATCCTCCCTCTCCAAGTTTCCCTGCCTCGTGGAAGTTATTTGTCGCATCAACAAGTTCGCTATATAAGAACCTTTTCGGGCCTGTTCCTTTCTCAAATGCATCATCCATAGATGAATCAGAATTCGCTGCATCAAGATGAGAGTTCCTTGCGCGGCGCCTCTTTATGCTCCACCAGATAAATATAGCGAAACCAATCGAACAGCCGAAAGCATCCAAACCAACAATAAGCCCCACCACCAAACTGTTAACACCGTTTCCTTTTCTGAAGGTGGAATTGAATTGCCAGGAAAGGATTTTATGGTTCTCTAAAATCGTTCCGGTACTGGCAGCCGAGAACCCAACTCTAACCGTCTCCGGCAGGTACTTGCTTAGATCAATTGTATGAGACAAAGTAGAGTTTCGATTGATAACGGGATTTTCAGCATAAGTTAAGGAAGCAGACAAGTTTTTTGTAGTCGAGTTGTAGCTTAGCCAAGCATTAATAACGTGTTTTCCATTCCTCATACTACCATTTTGAAATGCCTTGGTATCCACCGATACCACCGAGTTAACGTTGAAACCAACATGACTAGAACATGGATCCCACTCGTTTTTATGAGTGTCCAACTCAACTGCAACAAATGTATACTCTTCCGATTCCTGATCAGCTGCGCGTGAACTCATTAGGCCAAGAAATCCACCGCCAAACATTGGAGAAACCTTAGATCTAAAAGGGGCCAGGAAAAAAGTGACGCCATCACCGTGACCACCAAATTCAGTATCATTTACGGTCTCTATCACCAAGGAGAAGCGTGTACTGAAACCTGCAACCCTTCCGGTGGATGGATCCCAAATTTGTATAGGTTGGCTGATAATAGTGATGATTGGCTGGAATCAGTAGTAGTAGGCATGCACGAACTAGAGAAACCAAAATATAACCTTGAGGGCGTCTTTTTAGCGTAACAAACTGAAAGGTACCATAAGAAGAAGTTAGAACAGGACAGTGAATTTCCATGGAAAGATAAGTATGCGTTGAATTTTCAACTCGAAGCATATGCTGAGGACTAGCAAGAAGTAGGAACAGGACAGGTTGACGTCATTAGACTTCCAGTTTGTTGTACGTATGAAAAATCTTCCGAGAGAATTGTCTTAGAAAAGGCGAACTTGAAATCTGTCCTTTATTTGAAAAATCAAGCTTTTGGTGATAATATGTGGGAGGCTCAAATTGCTGTTCTTCAATCTTCAGAATAACTGGTGATAATACGACGATGCATTTTAATTTAAGAAGAAAATAATGGTCTTAATCAAGATGGCCCTTTGTGTTACCACTTGTTTGTGTTTGCAATCAAATTGCAGTTTGTATTATTGCTGGTAGAGGGTCTGGTCTGTATATGGCGGCTTTCAATGCATGGCAGTGTTGAGAATATACTGGCCGAACACGTGAAAAGCTGCTGCATACGTTAGAAACTCCATTAATTAATACTTGATTATTTAATAAACTCTCATAAATTATTATTGGATAAAGAGTATTATTACATTAACTAGTTGGAAGCCTAACAAGCTAAGCTCCGAGAGCGAACCACTACATTAGTTAAACAGGTTGTCGTGCTAGCCTACCAGCGAGCCTCATGAGAAACCATGCTAAGGGAGCCGAAGCGGATAGGGGGCTTCGATTATATCGCAAGAGGGGCATGCTAACTCTACCATCCATGTCAAACTATGTAATATTGCGCCATTGGGGACTCGAACCTGGGACCTCCTGGAGCGCATGAAACCTTTGTGGAACGGGGATGATCAGCTGATGTAGGTGGCCCGTTATTAATATTTTTAGCCGGTTTCGAGTCGGGGATAACGTGCCAAGTTAATAATTCGCTAAAATTATGAATTAATACATTTTTGATTACTTATGTAGACCCCGTATGAAATATCAATTAATAATTCACTATATATATATATATATATATATATATATATTCAATTAGGGATGCACATGGGAAGGGACGGTACGGGTTTTTGCCTAGCTCAGTACTTGTACCTCCCTATGGCCAGTACCGGTATCTTGTACCTGTACAGTACGGTACGGGACCTGTACTTGTTTAACTCGGTACGGGACGAGACCGGTTCTTTATGTGTAGCTTATCTGCGTAGTGGTTACTGCATATGTAAAAAAAAACAAGAAAGCAAAGCAAAAAATCTTGAAAGTTCTAAGTTTAAAAACTTTAACTGTTAAGACTTAAGCGTCTTAAGACCTGAATTCATACATACTTTAAGAAAAATCTTTAAACTTCTAAGTTCAACAACATCAAATGTTTAAAAGTTCAAGTAGAAAAAACAGAAAGCAAAGAAAAAAAACAGCATTTCGGCAGTTTGGCTTTGGCAATTGACCACTTTCATAAGTTTGGTGTGACAAAAAACGAACTCCATCTCCAAGCATCAAGCATCCAAGACCTCTGACAGTTGAACCACACCCAAGATATCTGTAACAACAATTTATATTTCAGTTTATGCATAAAAGTCATGAGTTGAAATCTCTGTTAAAGGACAATAATAAAAAAAATACATTGACTTTTTAAGCTTTATCAGGTGTGAATGTGGGTCTTTGATTGTCAACGAATAACATAAGGCATGGAGAGTAAGACTTAAAACCCAATGGTAATATTCTTGTTCAGAAAGAACAGGGAGTAATCAGCAAAGTATTATCGAACAAACACATGAATACTGAAATAGTAATCAAACAAAGAAAAGTTTATATTACCTTCCTCATCCTTGGAGTTACCATCTGGTACATAATCAGCTAAAAGATCAAAATCAATGGGTTTGGTTAACCATCTTTGACAACAGAGCAAAGCCTCAACTGTTCTTGGAGATAAAGAACTTCTCCACGGACTAAGCACACGCTTTCCGGTGCTAAAAGCTGATTCGGAAGCAATCGAAGACACTGGCATGGCTAATATATACTTTGCAATACATGAAAGTATCTTATACCTGCTACTGTTAGCCTGCCACCAAGCCAGAATATCAAAACTAGGCCTGCCTGTATTGTTCCCATCCGATTCAGACTCATCAAACACTTCCATTAAGTAAATATCCAACTCTGTTATTGTTGCCTCCGCAGCTGATTGGTTCTTCTTGTGCCTTTTCTTCCTTGACTGAAGAGTAGCAAGTCGACCACCATTTGGAGCAATAACTGAGTTCTCAACTACAACACTACTAGATGAACTTGCCACCTCCTCTTTAATTGAATGAAAATACTTGTATTCTTCAAAGAGTATCTTAAAGTCCCTCTTGACCTGTCTCATAACTGTATTAACCCTAACAAGGTATTGCTCATATAAACACTGAAGAGCAAATTCTAAACCCTTCTCCTTCTATCTTGGGTCCAACAGTTGAGCGAAAAACAAGACAGAATTCATCTTTTCATAAGCACCCCAATAAAAATTGTACTTTGTAAACATAATATCAGCCATACGAGCAATAAATGGATCATTAGTTGCATTATCTCTAAACTCAACTAACTTTTCATGGATGAGTACCACTTCCCAGAAGAAACCAGGAGTTGTAACAGTTTTGGAGGCAGAAAATCTAACAGTAGCATCAAAAAATATCTTTAAGCACTTCAGAAGACCTCTAGCATATTTCCAATCCTCTTCATATGGAGCATGTTGACGAGGATTTTTGTTCTTGATGTTAGTCTTTTTCTTCCCCTTTTTATTACAATCATCCTAAACTTCCCCCTCAGATTCAGAACTAGAGTAATCCTCAAAAGCATTATCAATTTCCATGTCATAATTATCAGTATCAGGTAAAGCATCTTTCCTTGATTTTTCAAATATGTACTTCTGTCTAAAGTCCCTATCATGCTTTTAACCTTTTGAAAACCTTTTCATACTTTTCAGCATCTTCTAACATTAAATAAGTACTATTCCATCTACGTTTCACATCCAAGATCAAACCTTGCTTATATTCAATCTTTTCTGATCCACAACAAGTTTTAAACCTATTCAACCTAGCAGGAGATCTAGTTACATATTTGATAACTGACCTGATCCTACATATCGACTTATTGTAGAGTCTGACTGCATCTCTTGTCACAATGGCAAGAACATGAGCTGCACATCTGACCTGGTAAGAGTGAAGTGAACAAATCAGAAATGAAATGTACACATACATTGGATTAAACATATGCATTGAAAAGTTACAGAATTACATTGAAAAACTAACTTACGTGCAAATATTCGGCTCTAACTGGAGATGAAGTCCAACCAATCACACTTTGCTTCAAATATTCAATTGCCTTCGTATTAGCACTAGCGTTGTCTAGAGTAACCCCAAACACATCCTCTAGACCCCAATCCAATAAACATCTTTCTAACATTTGAACAATATCACTGCCTGTGTGACCTTCAATTTAACAAAACAAGATGATCCTCTTTTGTAACTTCCAATTTTGATCAATAAAATGAACAGTTACGCATATGTAGTTATAATTGTTAGGTGAAGTCCATGTGTCAGTTGTCAAGGACACCCTCATTTTGGTAGATGCAAAGTAACGTTTCAGAAGAACTTTCTCATCGAGATAGAGTTGTTACAAATCCTTATAAATGGTCATACGACTCGGAATTTTGAATCTAGGCTCCAACATTTGACAGAAGGCCCTAAACCCTTCACCTTCAACAATTCTGAATGGATTCTCATCAACAATGATAAACATAACAAGAGCCTTTATGCATGATTCTTGACTGAAATTAGATGCAATCAATTTACTATCCTCACCTGGCCTGTGGGGTTCAAACATCAATAATTGTTGTCCTTCCACCTTGTTCTTATTAGGATTCTGGGTGCAATGCCTCAAGTGTTTCCATAACCCAGACGTACCATTCTTTTGACTACCGGATTTTAATTTCTTGGGACAATGCTTACACTGTGCCCATTCCTCATCTAATTTTATAAAATCCTTCCAAGCTTTTGAACTGGATTTCGGCTTCTTGGCTACATCAACAACAGGAGTTGTAGCTTCATTTGGATCTCCCTGAGCAGCTTGCTGAGCATCAGCAGAAGGTACAGGTTAAGATGTTGGGTGAATAGAGGAACCAACTTCAGTTGCAGCTTGACTTTGAGTTACATTTGCATCCATCTGAAATGAAAAAAACAAGTTAAAAACACCAGAGTTAGAACATTAAAACAACCAATATTCAGACACTACACATAGCCAAACAACAAACCCCCATTTCAACAAAAGGCAAAAAACTCACAGACCAACACTTTTTTACCACACTTGACAAGATTAACTTAAAAATTACAAACCCAAAGTAGAGAAATGCACCCTGATATTCCCTATTTATCCATATCTCATTTGCAATTTCACAAATATATACCTAAAATTATATGATTTGAACCCTTTCAATTAAATCATTAGACAAGTAAACCAGGATACATGAATAAAAACAAAATGAAATTATGGGAAATGTTAGGGTTTGTTAATTATACCTGAAGAAGATGTACCAGGTCATTTGTTTTTCTCGACATAAGAAAACTTACGGAGCAATAATTAAATAACCAAACACGGTGATTAATTTAGTTCAATATGCTCGACATAACATATCTCACGGAACACCAACTAAGCTAATAAAACAACTTGGTTATATAGTGCTCAACATAAGATGCATTAAGGAGCCTCACAGTAATACATAAAATATGTATCAGGGATGATCAATATTGTGGAATACACAAGGATTCATTCTATCTTGAATCACTATTTACATAATGACAATTATAGACATAATCCTTGAAAACAAAAGATTTTAACCTATCTTCCATCAAAGATTGACAGTATAGGCTTAACTTTTGTATTTTTCAAAAGTCCATTCATTCTTTTACCAGTACGTGAATACCGAACATGAACGACTTTACTTTTGACAAAGTATGGGACAAACATAGTTCACGAACGTAATCACCAATATCTCATAACAAATTGCAATAACAAATCATAAAGATTAAATACTGCAAAACATCATCCTCCAAATATTTTTTAGAATTTAAGCCAACAAACCTAAAAAAGAACAAGAAGATGAAAAAATAATAGCTATGTGTATTCACAATCATTGCTATCCACTAGTTATTCTTCCAACTAAACCAAAAAGAAGACATACTAGGCAACATAGAGATTTCTCAAGGCCTCTACTGAGAGTTCCTTCTCATTATTAAAGAACCCGTTGATTATGGGATCATTCAATTCCTCTAAGTCTTCAAAAATATCAGTTAACTCACTGAGTTCTCCTTTTAGATCACGCAAGGTGTTCTTGGTTAGAGACAACACTTGTTCATAGTGAGTTATTTTTTCCAAAGAGGTAACAATTTGAGATTTTAAATTATTTCTCTTGTTGATAAAAACTTTGACCATGCCTCTAACATCATTATCAGAATGACAAATAGATAAGAGACAGTTAGAGGAAGAACCTTTTCCAATGTTTGTAGCATTCACTTTCTTCAGCCTTGAGGAGGAAATTCCTTTACACAAATACACTTTTGCTGCCTCGATTGCATCCCTTCTTGTAGTACCTCTAGTTACAGGAGCCATGAAACTGTACTTTTAGGAAGAAGAAGGTCTACAAAAGAATAAAGACAGACTTATGAACGTCTAAACCCTAGAAGAACAAGTCTTCTGTAGTTTACTGATCCATTATCTATATTGTTAGAAGAATATTTTCTTAACAAAAATAAATACAATACCTGAGCCAAAAAGACGCAACAATCCATTTTCTCAAGTTAAAGATGAGGATGCGAACGTCTCTGGAACTAGACAGAGACGTTATGATCCAAACGCTCCCCTTGTTTTCCACATAGTGGTTTACCAAGGTTTGTTGTGTAAAAAAATTTCCTACCTCTTCTGAATCTGGAAGCACTGGCTTTATGAGTTCCCTGTTGATTATCCAGATTCATCTTTTTCATGTTCTTTTGCACGTGCTTTGAACATGATTTGCATTTCTACATAACAAACACATCATAGATCCTTTGTCTTGTCGAAGTACCTTCTGTTTATCACAACTTTCAACCTTTAATCCATGATTAATAGAAGCAGTAGGTTTGACAATGCCAGCAGTTTTGTCTTTAAATCCTAAACCATTTGTGTTTCCAAAGGACTTCTGACCAAATAGCATTGCTGAAATTTTGTCAGATCTTCCAGACAATCTTTGTAGATCATCTTTAAGAGTGTTAATCTCTTTTTCCTTTAGAGCAATGGTTCTGGTGAGTTCATCATTGAGACGATCTATCTCAAGAGTTTTCACCTGGATTAATGATTCTAGTTTCTTCAATGAAGCTTTTAATTGAAGATTTTCTTGAAGAACCTCTCTATTCAAGAATTCAGAAATCTTTGTGTCACACTCAAATTCTGAATCAGGACTCGAGTATGAGGATGTTTCGATTGCAAGAGCTGAGGGTTCATCACATCCATCAGATGTATTCAACTCGTTGACACTTAAAGATTTTTCCTTTACAGAATCATTAGCGGTAAATGCTGACGAAAGATGTATGTCACATCTAAGGCTTCTTTTCTCAAATTCTTTGATTCTTTCTGTCATTAATGGTTTGTCAAAACAATCACCATTAAAGCAACATTCATCAGCCTAAGACAAGCTAGAAGTTTCACTTGTGTCGGAAACAACATTGAATGCAAAGGTTTGAACAGAATTATGATCAAGAATTTTTACCTTTTCATTTGGAGGACAAGATATAACATTACATACTTCTTGTCCTTGGAACTGAGTTAACTCTTCATGCATTGCATTTTACCATAAGGTATATCTCAGAGTTTTATCAATATTCCTTTTGAAAAGGACAGGGGTTTTAGAACATTCTCTGAGATTGTGTTTTATTCCTGGTGAAGCGCTCATAGAGATTTTATCGTCCATAGAGTCAGATCGCTACAAACACAGACTTGTAAGGTCTTGAATGTGTTTGCCTGCTCTGATACCAATTGAAAAAGAGGGGGTCTAACAACACCACCCAATATTTCGCTTAGCAATCTGTATGGACTAAATCTGAAATACTTTCTAGAGAATCAACTAGACAGTCAGACTCAATCTAGGTAAAAGTATCTCAAGGATATAATATCTCTCTGTTGTTTTTATTTACTCAAGCTAATAGAAATGAGCGAGTCTTTAATCAAACACAAGGAATAACTTGGATGGTACCAAAGACCAATATCCAAGGATCAATCAATGGCAATCAACAACCAAAGGTTGGATTACTCTAATTGATGATCTAACGCACAACCTGTATTATTTCAATTATAAAGATAAAACAATATAATGCGGAAATTGAAATAACACAGACACCAGAAATTTTGTTAACAAGGAAACCGCAAATGCAGAAAAACCCCGGGACCTAGTCCATATTGAACACACACTGTATTAAGCCGCTACAGACACTAGCCTACTCCAAGCTAACTTCGGACTGGACTGTAGTTGAACCCCAATTAATATCCTACTGATCTAAGGTACAATTATGCTCCTACACCTATGATCCCAGCAGGATACTGCACACTTGATTCCCTTAGCCGATCTCACCCTCAACTAAGATTTTCTACGACCCAAAATCGCAAGCTTTGACAATAAACAAATCTGTCTCACACAGACAAGTCTACCAAAGGATCAATCTGTCTCCCACAGATAAACCCTAAAGGTTTTGTTGCGTATTTTGATAATAATCAAGGTGAACGGGAACCAATTGATAATCCGGTCTTATATTCATGAAGAACAGCCTAGAGTTATCAATCACCTCACAATAATCTTAATCGTATGGTAGCGAAACAAGATGTTGTGGAATCACAAACAATGATACGAAGATGTTTGTGATTACTTTTTATATCTTGCCTATCAGAGATATCAATATCAAGCTAATCAATCTGATTGTACTCGTGCGATAGAAGATGCAAGATCAGATCACACAACTACGATAAAAGTAGTATCGGTCCGGCTTCACAATCCCAATGAAGTCTTTAAGGCGTTAACCTGGTTTTAGAAGAAGAAAACCAAAGGTTAAAGGAGAATCGACTCTAGCACACAAACTAGTATCCCACGTAAGGTGTGGGGATTAGTTTTGCACAATTCTAGATGTCTCCTTTATATAGTCTTTCAAATCAGGGTTTGAAATCAATGTTAGCTTAGTAACAAAGCATTCAATATTCACTGTTACATGAAAACCTGATTTAGATTCAAGATAATATTTCTCAACCGTTAGATCGAAAACTTAGCTTGTTACACACACTTGACAATGCACACTTCTAGGTTTGTTAACCGTACCCAAACGTATGCACTTGTTGGTTCAACAATAGTTAACTAAAAGGTTAGACATATGAGAATTTCATATCAACCATGTTCTTCTTCACCATAACTAGTTCAAATGACTTCAAATGAACTAGTTAGAGAGTTGTTCAATTGCGAGGAAATTTTATGTACTACACAAGACACAATTGAAGCAAAGATGATTTGATTCACTTGAATCGGTTCATGAACTTTTATAGCCACGGTTTGCAAACTGCATTCCTTAGTCTTTTTAAGTTAAGTTCAGAAATCATCTTCAGATATATAACCTTCTCAAGTTCGCAGACTAGGTTCGCGGACTTAAGTTACCGGGCAGAGTTTACAAACTCCAGTAGAAATTCTCGGGTATGAGAACTTCGTCGGTTCGCGGACTGGGTTCGCGGACTGAGTTCGTGGACTTAGCTTCACGCAAGTAGTTTGTCAACTCCAGTAGAAATTCTCGGGTTTGAGAACTTCGGCAGTTCACGGACTGAGTTCGCGGACTTGGCTCACGCCATTCTTCCGGTTCTCTTGATCAACAAAGTTCGCAAACTTTGGTTCAAGGAATATGACTTATACATAAATGTGTTTCCACAAAATGCTTATGTCCACCATTGGTTATGTAATCTAAACTCTCATTTCAATCATTGACACATTCTTAGAGGACGTTATATAGTTGTTACACCATTTCTCGTCAAAGCAATTTTCAAGATGATTGAAACATATCATGACTTTCGTCACATGGTAAAGATAAACTTGATCGAAGCGAAAAGCTTACCAACACATATTTCGAGATATAGATAGGAGAGGTATACTCGTCTCGAAATACCAAATGTGTATAATCCAAGTCTATATATATAGCATACGACTTCTCGTCTCAAAGAGTAAGAGATAGAGTAGATAGACTTTTGAGTGATAGATAAGTTCAAGTCTTCACATACCTTTTTGTCGAGAATTTCCACCAGTTCCTTAAGTAGTTCTTATACTTGTATGATGAATCGCCATGAAGTCTTTGAGCTCAACTACACATTATATCCTTGTCCGAGACTTAGCTATAATAGACTAGAAATCAAGACTTATAGTTTTGATCATTAACATTGAAAAACATGCTTGAGATAGCAACGAATGCGAGTTCGACCGAGCAATGCTCTAACAAGGAGTCGAGTTACCGAGATAAGATAAGAGGGAAGTACCAGATACTCTCCTAAGGTCCAACACAATAATCAAGATATCTACCACATCAATCCATGAGAGAAAGACATGGAAAGTAAATGGGAAGATAAGACCATGCATTAAAATCTACTAACAAGGCACGTGTGGAGTTATCATAATACCATAATAATATGTCCTTCGGAAGGCGAAGACTTGAAATGCACTCAAAGTTCGTGTCGGGACAATTATCATATTGGGAGAAGTTGAGAGATTATCGGGAATAACACGTCGGTAGATCAAGTCTCATCACTCGACATATGGGGGAGGAGGAGCATTAGATTATATTGTGCTTATACAGTCTATATCGGGTAATTCTATCCAGGACACATTTCTGTTATGTAGATGGGGGAGGAGGGACATAGCATCTCTCATTCTTGAGGAGTACCTGCGGACTATTGTGTAAGGACAATTTGTTGAGAAGGTGGGATCTGCCTTCATGTGTCAAATTATGTATTCAATCCTACTCAATCACTTTTCAGTATTGCTAAATTCATCTGACATTTGATGTTTCGTTGTTACTAGTTCCATCTGTAGTGGTAAAATATCCAAAGACACAAGGCAACATCTAAGGAGTCGAGTTACCGAGATAAGATAAGAGCGAAGTACCAGATCCTCTCCTAAGGTCCAACACAATAATCAAGATATCTACCAAATCAATCCAAGAGAGAAATACATGGAAAGTAAATGGGAAGATAATACCATACATTAAATCTACTGACAAGGCACGTTTGGAGTGATCAGAATACCATAATAATATGTCCTTCGGAAGGCGAAGACTTGGAATGCACTCAAAGTTCGTGTCGGGACAATCATCATATCGGGAATAACACGTCGGAGAATCAAGTCTCATCACACGACAGAGGATCAACAACATTGATACATATATTTAACACCATAGTATGGTTGTATGAGCACTTCGCCTATAAATACCAGGCTAAGCTTTATAAAGAAGGAGGTCTTGTAAGTGAAAGAGTAAGGCCAAGCCCAATGGTAAGGGATATCCCTTAACTATCCCTTATTTGAAACGTATCGAAATGCGCCCAAATGTCATCTCACTATGGAAAAAAGGCATCCTTTAGCTAAACAACACTGCAAATAGTGCAAAGCGGGAACTTAGTTTCGTTCTTCTTCTTTTTTTCTAAATATTTTACCGTTGAATATTTGTATAAGGTAAATTAGGGTTGTCAATGGGTCCGGATCCTCCCGGGTATCACTAGACCCGGACCCTACTTATAAAGGTCGGTTCCGATTCCGATTCCTAAATTTGTGGACCCAGAACCGGACCCGTTTAAAGTCCCGGGTACCCGCCGGTTTTGGGTACCCATTGGGTATTAAAAAAAGCATAAAAAAAAATCTTAAAAACTTAATTTCTTTCTTTTTTTAACTCGAATCTATATTATTTTTATAAAAATTTATTATTATTTCTTTATTAATGTGCTAAATAAAGATTAAATGTAAGGAAAAAATGAAAAAAATAAAATAAATCAAAGTCGAAACTAGCAAAATACTTATAATTTTACTAAAAAGATGAATAAAATGATAAATAACCGGGTACCCGCCGGGTATTACCCGTTTGGACCCATTAACAATCGGGTCCAATCGAATAATTACCCGTCGGGTCCTAAGTTGCTAATGGGTCCAACTCTAGGACCCAGAACCGGACCCGAATCTAGCGGGTCCGGTTTCGTCTGGGTAATGGGTACCCATTGACAGCCCTAGGTTAAATGACAATTAATTAAGAGAAAAGAAAGAGATATGATAGGTAAAAAAAGAGTTTTAGTAAATAAAAAAAGCGAAAAAGAGAAATTTTTGGGTAAATGAGTGAAAACTAGAAATAGATACTGAGTATATGTTGGAAATCACACGGAAACCGCGTTTCGGTAAAGTGAAAAGGAAGTTTCCATGTGATTTCCCTTAGCTATAATCCGCATCAGATGTAATCAACTTTAAAGTATAGTTAAGGGATATCGCTACTGTAAAGCGATATCGAAGACCATAATAGTTGGATTCGCTACAATTAAACTATAGCGAAGCGAAATCGCTTACCATGTATAATGCTTGGCTTAAGGAGAAATATGACAGAAAAGTGATCACCCTGTGAGAATCATTATTTAGCTAGCAACTTGTAACCTTCATAAGCTCAATAAGAATAATTATTCACCCCCGTTGACATAGGTAATTAACCGTATCGAACTGTTATACTTTTTTTGTCTTGACACTATAATTTTCTTGGTTTTGATTTAGTTCTTTGTGAATATTAGGTTTTCTACAACTATACCATCAATGGATACAAACAAGAAGTGGTTCATGTAAATCCGTTTCCTCCGGTTATACATCATGAATTGAGGTATAAAAGTTAGTATTCCCTATGTCTTTTTTGTCTATCCGTTCTGTTTACAAACGTTTAATTTTTTATAATTATGAAACATTTTTAACATAAATCCAATCCAAAATCTAAAATATTATCTATATATAAAGAAACAAATCTATTTACTATCTTTTCTATTAGTTTTCATTCACTCTTTTAATAAAGATATTATGGCTATATGATTCCTAATAAAACTTTACCTATTGGGATAAGATCACATACTCTAAATATAAGATCACATAGTCTCTCAAAATCCCCGTTAATCGTGGGAGAATTTAGAAGAGTCTCCCAACCTCTTTAGAAAACCCCTTTAGTCGTGGGGAAGTTTGAAAGAAACTCTTGAACTCCTTGTTAGTAGTAAAACGCTAGAATCTAGGGAAATGGTTGTTTTGGGGAGTTTATAGTGTATTTTTGTCTCACTACCAATCTCTTAAAAGATTAGAGATTCTGGAAAAGTCTCCCAAACTCCCTAAACTCAAAACACCAAACTATCTCAAACTCCCTACACTCTTTCAAAATCCCCAAAATTAATTGCGTTAGTTGTGACAATCCTCGGTCGAATGAATATCTTTTGACAATCCTCCGGTCAATAAAATATTGTGGGAGACTGGGAGTACTACAGAACTATGACTTGGGCTTCAAACCTCAATTTAAACCTTGTACCCTGCCTGGGCAAGGACAATGAGGCTAATTCCAAAAAGTTTTTCTTTTTTCTTTTTCTTGTTTACAGGGCTGTTCTAGAAAATTTTCTTTTTAATATATTAACTTTTTAGTATAACCTTTCCTTTACCAAAACAAGAAAAAGTTCTGTTCGTCAAGGGTTTTACAACTTTCTTGAAAACCCTATTTTCTTCTTCCTTCTCTTCTCACACTACCGGAAGTTGAAAACGAAAGTGGCAATTGCCTGCAACAATGTCAAATTACTTCCCCGAAGAGATCCTCCAAGAAATCTTCTTAAGGCTACCAGGGAAGTCTCTTTCGTGATTAAGGTGCGTACCTTAATTGATACCCCTAGTTTTCATAGCATGCATCATGAGCTTAGTAACATATTCCCTCCGTTTCTAAAAAAATAGGCTTGTTTGATTTTCACAAAAATAAAGAAAACTAATCATTGGAGTCACTTTTACATGTTTTTTCTTAATCTATCCTTTGGTTCCCACTCATTATTTCTTATTAGAGAAAGAGGAGAGAGAAGTGGTCCCTTTTTTTTGTATTAGGAGAGAAAATGGAGAGAGAAGTGATCCCTCTATGAATATAGTAGTAAAATCATCACATTTGACTTTCCACATACGGAAACAAGCCTATTTTTGTGACATACCCAAAAGAGAAAACCTGCCTATTTTTTAGAAACGGAGAGAGTAAAAAACAACACTAATATTATGTTTTATGAGCATGAACACAAAAAAAATTTATACCATAGATTACAAGTCAGTATCAACTCTATTGCCATTGTCAACATCACCAACAACAATGTGTGAATTTATTAATCGGATGGATTACACTAATATATTTCAAGATTGTGAAGTTGATTTTTTGTCTGCGTATAATGACAAGGTTTGGATAAGTCGTTCAAGTAGATTGGGTGAAGAATATTTTATTTGGAATCCGTCAGCAAAAGTATACAAGAGCATACCCATGGCAAGAGAAGTAAACAGTAAGGATGACATATGTGGGTATGGATGCGGTTATGATTACAAAGCTGACGATTACAAATTGGTCAGGGTTGTGATTGACTGGGATTCAGAGTGTTCTCATGTTGATGTCTATACATCAGTATCAAATTCGTGGAAAATCACTAAAAGCATACCTTACCATCTTGATTATCAAGGAGCATTATATTTTGGCCTGCTCTTTAATGGAGCTCTTCATTGGCTTGCGCATACCTTTGGAAAAGACTCCTATATACTGGTCTGTTTTGATGTTGTCAGTGAAGGATTCAAGGAGGTAGCAATGCCAATTTCACCTATCCCGTATCCAGAAGAAGATATGTTCCATGTAAGTGTGGGAGAACTGGGAGAGTGTCCATGTTTAGTTTTTCATGTCCGGGTAGATGTATGGATGATGCAAGAGTATGGAGTGGGAAAATCTTGGACTAAAAGTTTCTCCATTACCGAAGAGTGTATTCCTTGAATACTGAGACTTGCAAAGGATAGACATGGAGAGTTTTCAAGAGTTGTATATATATTTTGATTTTGCCAGCTGGACGGTTAATGCTTACATGTGCCAATATAAATGAGAGTATCTTACGAACCTACACTGAGACTCGCGAAGTATGCTTAGAGAGAGCACTAAACTACCAAGAATAACATAGATGACAATTAGAAGCTTGCAAACTAACAATTGGATGAGTCAGAATTATAATTATAATATGGTACAATTAAAAAACCAATAGCACCTTGCCCCGACCGAGTTCCAAACTCGCCATCATCCTAATTCCTAATAAACAATCAAAAAACAACAACATCTGTACCTTACCTTAATCTCAGAACCAGATTTGAGCTTCCCACTTAAAATATCCTCCCTTAAACTATCAACAATCTTAAATGTGATTTTAGGACCAAAATCAGAAACAAGTAAAGCCTGCATTACAATTTCAAAATACCCATTTCAGTTAATTACCCAGAAATTCAATTCAAGAACTTAAACAAACAAATTTAGAAAACTAAACAAACCTCTTCAAGCTCATCTAAAACATTATCAGTATCAGACAAATTCCACATCATAAGAAGCTCATCAATTACAGATAGATTTTCTCTAGTTTTTGAAAACCCAGAGAAGATTAGCATGATTGATATCTATTCCTGCAACAACAAGACTGCTTGTTGAACTAGAGATGTATCCTTGGTAGTCATCACCATTTTCTGAGCAGAATATCCCTTTGTATGAACATACATTAGAACCAACCCATGTTTTCAAAATTCCTGATGGGTCATCAGTGATTGCTGATTTCCATGTTTGCAGAACATTGTAAGCTAATTTCAGGTTTGCATTTGATGACTCTGATGATTCTGGTGGGTTTGCATTTGGAGTAATACTTGGAGTAGGAGTAGTAGGATTTATAACTCCACCAACCCAAACACCACCACCACCTCCACCTCCACCCCCACTTCCTCCACCACTACCATATCCTCCTCCTGCACCACTACCATATCCTCCTCCTCCACACCGCCTCTTCCTGCTCCACCCCCACCAATGCCAACCCCAACACCAACACCAAAACCAGCTTTACTTGGACTGATTAGCAAGAGAAGATGAAGAAGACGAGACAGAAACAGAAACAGTGACTTCCCCATTATTGATGATCATATGGCCACTGATTTCGTCTGCTCGTTCTTCCATGATGAAGTGACCAACTCCTTTGAGCACGACTACCTCTTGCAGAAATGGTACATCTCGCTTCATTAAACCACTGTGGATATATGCCTTCATACCTACCATATGATAGCACAAATCCTGATCTCCTACCATAAACTTAACAGGTACCTTTACCTGTGCCCCTGTCCATTGTGCGGTCAATTCCCAGTTTCTGCCAATTAACGAGCGGAGAAAAATGATTAGTCTATTTAAATTTGATATCACAATCAAGAATGTCTGAACTTTGTCAGTACGTACACATTTATGTTTCTGTAATAGTTGAATCCTCCAGTGAAGCCTGACTTTTCGTATCTACTTGTGTAATACTGAATGTCTTCCTCGGATAACCATGAAGGCAATGTCGGTTGGCCTTCGGGTGCAAACCCTTTGTCTCTAGGTATCTTAAGAGGAGCTGGAGTGTGGTAGCTCAAAAACTTCCTGAGTACTGTTTCAGTGCCGACACGTGCAAATTCAGCTTCCATCTCCCCAGGCTCCTAAGACATGAAAGCAAGTGAAACATAGTACACAACATAAAGCTTCCCGACCGCCAGATGAATCAAATTTAGGAAATTGAAGAAAAGAACCTGAAACCGGAGCATATAGTACTCATCGCCATATATAGCTCGTAAGACCGTAAGTGGCCTGACAAAAGGGAATCGAGGAGTAAAGGCGACACTTAAGTTCACTAATGCTTTAACCTTGTCTGGCCTAAATAAGCAAAGGTACCAACTCATAACTGCACCCCAGTCATGTCCTACCACAAACACCTACAGCAACAACAAAAATTTCTCCAAATTCATGAATTTGTAATTTCAGGAAAAATTGTATGGGTACTTTTCAAAATCCTAACCTTGTCTTGACCAAGTATGTCAATTAGAGCAACAAGATCATCAACTATGTGAAAACAGGTATAAGTTTGTGGAGAAATGGGTGCATCAGTATCACCATAGCCGCGTAAATCAGGAGCTACAGCTTTGTAACCAGAAGCAGCTAAAGAGAGAATTTGATGTCTCCATGAATACCAAAGTGATGGAAATCCATGAACTAGTAGTACCACTGGACCTTGACCTTTCTCTGCTATATGCATATTGATTCCATTTACATCAACCATTCTGTGGTTTATCCCCGTATCCTCCATCTTCAGACAATACACTCTTCCTTCTCTAGATCTAAGTCTTTGTTCTGTGTGATTGTTCTTGTAGTTGAATGGATTGATGATGATTTATCCAGTTAAAATAGGATGGATTTGTAATTGTGCTTTATTCTGTTTTTTTCTGACATATTCAATGCACTTTCTGTTTCTTCTCATTTTGTTGTTTTCATTGTATAAACAAAAGATCTTTTCGATGTAATCGACAACATTCAACAATAATACAATTCAGCAAGAACTTTTACATGCTTTATTGTGATGAATGCTTAAGACTAGCACTTGAACTGCATCAGGAGCGAAATTATAATAGAGAACAGGAGCCGACTGGATTAGACACACCTGCACATTTTTTGAACTTCTTTAGGAAATTGATAATATGGCCGCTGATTTCATCTGCCCGTTCTTCCATGATGAAATGACCAACTCCTTTAAGTACGACTGTTTCTTGCAGAAATGGTACGTCTTTTTTCATTAAACCACTTTGCACGTATTCCTTCACACCTGGAATATGATAGCTTAGATCCTGGTCTCCCACAATAAACTTAACTGGTACTGTTACTTGTGCTCCAGTCCATGGTGCAGTCAGTTCCCAGTTCCTGCCAAGAAAAAAGATAAATTGAAACTACAGCAGACAAAAGTTGACTGCTAGAATGGCTTAAGTTTGTAGGTACATACACATTTAGATTTCTGTAATAGTTAATTCCTCCAGTGAAGCCTGTTTTTTTCGTATTTATCAGTGTAGTAGCGAATGTCTTCTTCGGATAACCATGAAGGCAAGGCAATTGGACCTTCAGGTGCGAACCCTTTCTCTCTGGGTATCTTAACAGGAGCTGGACTATGGTAGCTTAGAAATTTCCTAAGGACAGTTTCAGTGCCAACATGGGCGAATTCTCTTTCCATCTCTCCAGGCTCCTAAGACATAAAAGGGAATGAAAATAAGCAAAATATAGTATGCAACACAGCTTTCAAGTTTTCGAATAAAATTCAACCACAATTAAAGTGATAACAACATTGATTTGGAGCAAGTTGAGAAAATAGAATAGAACCTGAAAACGGATTATATAGTAGTCATCACCATAGATAGCTCGTAAAGTTTCAATTGGTCTATGCAAAGGGCTTCGAGGAGTAAAAGCGACACTTAGGTTCACCAGCGCCTCAACCCTGTCTGGCCTAAACAAGCAAAGGTACCAACTCATAATGGCACCCCAATCATGTCCTACTACAAACACCTGCAACAAAGAAAACATCAAAGAGACAATCTGATTAACGGCACGACGAAAAAGTGAATAATTTTAAGGGAAAAATTATACAGGTATTTTAAATGTTGACCTTTTCTTGACCCAGGGTGTCAATGAGGGCAACAAGATCACCAACTATGTGGAAACATGTATAAGACTGTGCAGAAGTAGGTGCATCAGTATCGCCGTAACCGCGTAAATCAGGAGCTATAGCTCTGTAACCAGAAGCAGCTAAAGCGAGAATTTGGTGTCTCCATGAATACCAAAGTGATGGAAATCCATGAACTAGTAGTACTACTGGACCTTGCCCTTTTTCTGCTACATGCATCTTTATTCCATTTACATCAACTGTTCTGTGGTTTATCCCCATATCCTCCATTTTCCGAAACTCTAATTTCTCTCTGGATCTCCCTGTGTTGTCGAATGAGTTGCGATGTGTTCTATATACACAGAATTCCAATGTCTTTTGTAACGAGGAAGTATCTAGGGTGGCGTTTTCCACGAAGCACACCCACACAAAGAGTTCATTTCTTTAAAATGGCTCAGAGAGAATTCTTGTGAGACTTACGCCTGTTCCATGTTTCTTTTTCTGCTTTATGCTCTCTCTCTTCTCCCTCACTGACACACAGTTAAGTGGTGGGTATAGATACTTGTACTGGGGTTTGTTCAGGAAAAAAGTCTGTACAATAATGGACACAAAGATGTCGACTTGACATCTCTCATGGCCTATGGTGTAGACAGGTAGAATATAACGTTTTCCCAAATTTCTTTCGGGCCACACGAATAGCATGAATGATTAAGCTGTATTTCACTACCTTAAGAAAAAGCAACCAATGAAGTAATTTTTTCTTTTTCTGTTTCTCTGTAATGGTATAGTGTTTTCCTTTAAAGAGAAAAATAATAGGATATAGTTTCCACAAGATAAATTCCGAAATCTTTGTCCATTTATATATATCATATATGCTCAGAGAGTGCTATTACACATAACTGATATATATTGCGCTAGAATTAACGAGAGGGATACATGGACAAGTTCTTTATTACCTGGAAATGAAACCGGGCGATCAAACAAGAGTGAATTAAGGCAGAACTCATTTCGACAAGATGAAAGCTGCAAACCTCAGAATCTCTGTAAGAAATCAATGATATGGTTGCTGATTTCATCTGCCCTTTCCTCCATTATAAAGTGGCCAACCCCTTCAAGTACAACTACTTGTTGCAGAAACGGTACATCTTTTCTCATTCTACCGCTGTGTATGTATTCCTTCACACCCGGAATATGATAGCTCAAATCTTGGTCTCCTACCATAAACTTGACTGGTACCTTCACCGGTACCCTTGTCCAAGGTGTAGTCAATTCCCAGTTTCTGCAATTTAACAACCCGAAGCAGAAGAAAGATTAGTTCAAAGGACAGCGAATTAAACCTGTATAAAAAATCTTTCAAAGATGAAAATTGCAGCATACACATTCATATTTCTGTAATAGTTGAATGGTCCGGTGAAGCCTGATTTTTCAAATTTACTAGTGTAATAACAAACGTCTTCCTCCGTTAACCACGGCGGCAGTGTAGCTGGATGATCAGACGCGAACCCTTTGTCCTTAGGTACCATAAGTGGAGCTGGATTAATGTAACTAAGTATCTTTGTGAGGACAGTTTTAGTACCACTACTAGCACACTCAGCTTCCATCTCTCCAGGCTCCTACGAACACGAAAAAAAAATTCGAAGACATGAATCAGAGTACACAACACGAAGAATAGGAAGGAAATGATTGTCAGGGTACTGCAATTTTGATACTGAAATTCATTTCATTTTCAACAACTCAAAAATTCTGCAAGCAAAATGAAAGAACAAATCTGAAATCCGTGTAGTACCTGAAATCTAATCATGTAGTAATCATCACCATAAGCAGCTCTCATGGTCTCAATTGGCTTATACTTAGGGTTTCTAGGAGTGAATGCAACACTTAAATTCACCAAAGCTTTAACCTTATCTGGTCTAAAAAAACAGAGATACCAGCTCATAATCGCTCCCCAGTCATGCCAACTCTCTAGAATGGCAACTTTGATAATTAAAGGAAAATACTATCAGATTAAGCATAAAATCTTATTCAATGTATATATACAGCATCAATTAAAAAAATTAATGGTAACATCGTTCTGGTATAAATGCATCTCCTACGCTCTCCAAAGGGGTCATAGAAAAAACCTTCACTTTCAAAAACTTATTCAAACAGAGACAATGGGTAGTAGCCATGGCAATACAAGTTTGTTGTTGCTGCTATTGTTTTCAGTTCTGGTTTCCAAATGTTTATCGTTGACGACAGTTGAAATACAGAATGATATCGACGATGATAATATTTCGTTGGATATGCATTGCAGGTCAAAAAATGACGATCTAGGTCAACGTTCGCTCTATAAAGGTGACGAATGGCACTGGGACTTTCGCGCAATCGAGGGTTTAACACATTTCTGGTGTGATTTTCGTCGGTACGATAATTTGAACCATCATTGGTTAGGCGGCACTTTTGATGTTTACCGTTCCGGATTCCCAAGCGACAAGTACATTGGGGGATGGTTTTGACTAAATGAAAGGTGATTACTGCGTAAGAAATGTTTAACGCCTACGAAACAACTACAGACCTAAGTATATACTATTTAAAAAAATAATAAGATTTTATGACATCATATTCACATATGATCAAATTCATTTGAAGCAAGCTAATTAGGCCGAACATGGCAATCGTAATTTATTCTCTCGTAGAATATTTCCCAAACTAAGATTTTATAAAAAATCAAATTGGAAACTGATTTCAAGCTTACAAGCTAATTAAACTGAAAATGCAAAAATTAAACTTTTATCATGAAGTCAAATTGCTATACACTAAAATATCGTTCTTAAATTTATCAAAAAAAAAAAAAATATCATTCTTAGCCTATCTTGTACCATTGCATATTGGAAAAACAAAATCCTAATAAATCTTGATCGTCAGATCGTACAAATCATATCCTTTGGTAGTCTTGGTATCAGCCCATATAAAACATACGGCTTAATTGAGTCATTGTATAAGAGAACCGGTCGATCTCTCGTATATAAATATATTTGCGCTGCCCGAAATTCTGGTTAGTAGTTTTTTTCTTTTATTTTCTTTTTTCTGAAGCATGGTTAGTAATTAAGCACAAGCAACTCCCTCATGTTTAGAAATCTCCTCAACCTAATAATTTCACTATCTAGCCAATTCCTCATTCAATACCCTGTAGCTTTTGTTGTGTGCCTATGTATCATCATGTTTGTAGTCTGGCATGGTGATGTCTCTCAACTTACCAACCATCTTCAATAATCCCTGAATCTGATTAATGGGAGGCAATTCAACCTCAATGAAATCATTCCAAATAGATTTCAAAACACTCATCTCTCATGGATTGATTGCCTGATAGGAACCTTTGCTGAAACAGTAGAAAGAAACTGCTGGGATGTCAAAATGTACAGTTATATCAATGGGAGATTCATGGGGGACTTTCAGTCAGAAAAACTAGTGAGTGGATCTCTATCATAAGATTTCATCATGATTATGAGATGCAGAGGGTCTTAAACCTGGCTACAACAAGAGTATTTGAGGACCTATTTTGTATCAAAAAATGGGAAGCTACTGATAATCTACAAGACTAGTACCCAACAATGGAGATGTTCTTCATAACTATTAGTAACTTATCACCATCTCAGGTCACAAGTGATGATAACCTCAGAAGATACTTATCTTGCATGGGGGAGATTTTATCTTTCTCTTATCCAGTAAGGAAAAGTAATGGGAGCTCTTTAATCACAGTCAGGGCAAGCATTAGGTTCGAACAGAGCCTCAGGTTTACTGTTAATGTAGAAAATGAATTGGGCTTTGTTAACCCAATTTACTTTGAATTCCATAAATTCCATTGCAGCTTCTGTGAATACTGTGATTCGATTTGGCATAAAATGATAAACTACTTACAAGCTGAATTAGCTCAACACCAATCTGATGTTAACCAAGCACATGCAGATGCAGTTTTGCTAGCAATGCAGAAAAAAGTGGTTTTGCAGCAGGAACAAATACATCTAGTGATGGTTCAAGCTAATATGAAATTATCTGAATAAAGACTTACCAATTCTTTTGTAGAGCAAACTGTAACTGAGGTAACTTGCAATGGTTACCTTTCTCAGTTAGAATATGACAAGGAAAACCAGAGTGGATTAATGCAATTAATATCCAAATCATTCATCTGTTAATAGTGCTACTCAGGTGGATATAAATCCATCTTCTTATAATGATGTTGATGCTAGTTTTAACATAGATACTTATATGTGTAAAGTCATTCAGAAGAGAGATAGGCCTGGAAATCCTTTCACTTCTGCAATTGGCTCATGGGATGAAGCTTCATCATCTCAGCAGCAGAACAACACAGTTCGCACAACTGACTTAAGAAACTGGCCTGGAATTTGATGCAAAGTTACTTCCATTGGGACAATCTCTACCTGTACCAAAAAGGCCAAGATTAGATGGCCTAGAACTGACTTTATCTCCTCCTAATCCAAGACACGTGGAAATTAGAGAAATTAAAAAATATGAATCTGAGATATCTTTGAAGAACTATCATCATCAATGGTTTAAAGAAGATTCTTCAAATGGACACAACCAAGAGAAAAATAATGAAGACTTAGTCTATCTTAACACTGATCTCGATGCAACAACAGAACTGAAGCTAAGAATCCATGGATTCAAAGCCATCAGAGCTGATAAGCCCCTTTTATCTGTCATTTTTTTTTGCTTAGTACTTGTTTTAATTCAGTCCTTCTACTTATTTTTTTTAGTTGCACTTTTTTTTTTTTCTGTACTTATCTTTCTGTTGTAGTCTGTGCCTAGATAGTTAAACTGTTTTTACTTGTTCATATCAGTTAGTTCCTTTCCTGTGTTATCCTGTTTTTCAGCATTGCAATTCTTTTAAGTTTACTCTATTGCTTTTTTTCGCTGGCTCTCTTTCTGCATCCATCTGGCCCTGTGTAGCCTTATAAAATTAGATCAATTTCCTTTGAATTTGTGTTGATCAGATATATTATCTCCCCGACACTTTATATCCCTGAATTTGGTTTGTGAATTGGATATTGGAGTGGTTTTGAACTTGTAATTATGATTTTTTCCATTATTTCTTTCCTTTACTTTCCTGCTTTCATTCTAATAACCAAATTTCTTTTCATTCTGATTAAATTTAGCGGCACTAAGACTTTGTCCCTTTACATTTTCCAACCTTCCTAGTATGTTTCATCATTCTCAGAGGGTCAATGTCTATTGCTTTTACTGGGTTTAAGCACTCCACCTTCTTCCCAAGCCAGTTTCACTCCTTTATTTTTATTTCCTCTTGGCAGTTGCCCTCTAGTGCAATCTCTGTCTATTCTGTGTGATTCTGTTTTTTCAAATTTGTTGTTTTATTTTGCTCTAATTTCAACAGTGCTTTTGAAAATCTTTTGCTATATTTTCTTTGTTTCTCTTTCAGCTCTTCCATGAAGACTCTCTCATGGAATGTACAGGCATTGGAATTCCAATTACTAGAGATCATCTGGATCATTTGTGTAATTTTTATAAACCAGATATTATTTTTCTCTATGAAACAAAGGACCCACTCGATAAAATGGATCTTTTTATGAAAAAATCTAAATTCCATGACTGGTTCATAATTCCGTCGGTGGGAATAGCTAAGGGGTTAGCAATTGCCTGGCATAATGATGTAGAATTAAAATTAGTTTCGGCTCATCTTAATGTCTGTCATTTTGAAGCAATATGTGGTGATAAAGAATTAGAAATAACATGTACTTATGGTGCAGTTGACGCAGAAGAAAAAATAGCCCAATGGTCTCATATTCAGAACTTAGCGGGACAAGTTCAAAAACCATGGGCCTTAATTGGAGACTTGAATATAACTTTTGGATCCAGGAGAAAATCAAGGTGGAAATAATACAAGCTCAAGCAGTAAAACATTCTTCAGACATATAATAGACTCTCTGTGGCTCCAAGACACGGGTTATGAAGGTTCTCCTTTCACATGGTCGAACAACAAAATCGGAGATGCTAATATATGCGAAAGGATTGATAGGGCCTTAATATCTTATCAATGGATTCAATTATTCTGAAATACAAAGGTAAGTCACCTAAACCAGAGTGGGCTCCGGCCACACTCCTATCCTTCTGGACTCCAACCCGGAAATACTTAGACTTCATAAGCCTTTTAGATACCTTAGGTCTTGGATATCCCATCCTTCCCTCTCAAAGGTTGTTTAAGCATCTTGGATTCTATACTCTTCCACCTCTTCGCCCAAAAACCTTGCTTCAAACTTGAAATCTCTTTCCTCGGATCTAGCCCAATGGAATTATGATGTTTTCGGAAATATCCATAAAAATATAAAAACAATTAATAAGAAAAATAAATGACATTCATAACTCTGGAAACATTTCCTACAAGATAGATATCCTCAAAAATCTCCTAGTTGAGCTAGGAAAATGGTACGAAATTAGAAACGATTATTACCATAAACTCTCAAGAGATAAATTCTTCAAAGAATATGACCAAAATACTGAATATTTTCATGCATGTTCTTCAAATATGAAAAAAATTAATGCAATTCATTCTTTCATAGAACCTTCAGGGATCTAGATTTCTGATCGGAACCAAATAAACTCTCTCTTAATCAGTCATTTTACCCAAATTCACTTCCCAAATGCAGAATTACAATGTATACCTAGCCAAAGTTATACATCTTTGTGTTTCTGATTCGGAAAACTTAATTTTAACCTAAATTTCTTCAAAAGAAGAAATCTGGACAACTCTCTCCAACATGAACCCTTGGGGTGCTCCAGGTCCCGACGGATTCCAACCGGGATTTCTCAAAGCTAACTAAGACACCTTGGTCCCGGATATAATTATCTCTAAAGAGGACTTCTTCAGGACTAGAATTATGGAAAAGGATTTTAACCATTCCTTCATTAATCTCATGCAAAAAATCTCAACTCCCCAAACCCCAGCAGATTTTCGACCCATCAGCCTCAATAATACTATTTATAAACTCATCTCAAAAATTCTCGTGAAAACCTATCTTAAATAGGATAATCTCCCCGAACCAATCTTCATTTCTTCCAGGTAGACAGATAACAGACAATATCATCATTTCCCAAGAACTGATTCACTCGATGAAAACGTCAAAGAAAAAAAGGGGGTTCCTAGCTCTCAAGATCGACCTATCAAAAGCTTTTGACAGAGTGGAGTAGTCGTTTATTAAGAAATCCTTAATTTCTTTTGGGTTTAGTGATTGCTGGGTAAATCTCATTTCTCAATGAATATCCACAACCTCTTATTTTATCATTTTAAATGGTTCCTCGGGCCCAAATTTCTCCACTTCTAGGGGTTTAAGATAGGGAGACCCTCTATCCCCTTATCTTTTCCTTATTTTCATGGAGGTCCTCTCAAGACTCCTTGATAAAGCCACAGAAGAAAATAAAATCTCGGGGATTAAAATAAACAACCATGCCCCTTCTATATCACACCTATTCTTTGCAGATTACTGCTTTCTTTTTACCAAAGCAGACTTAGGGGAAGCAAAAAAAATTATTGGATATTTTATCCAAATTTGTTAAATTATAGGGAAAATTGTAAATTTACAAAAATCTGGGATATATTTTAGACCTAAAATCCACCCAAAACATGGTAAGATAATTGCAAAAATCCTAAATGTTCATCTGATGACAAAAAAAGGACAGATATCTTGGTACCCCTACTCTTCATAGATAACAATAGAAAAGAGAATTTTGAACCTCTACTTCAAAGGTGTTACAATACTCTCCAAGGTTGGAAAGAAAAGTTGTTATCACAAGCATGGAGAACAGTCTTAATCCAATCTATTCTACAGTCTTCCCAGCATACCAAATGCAGATGCTGGCACTTCCAAAAGAAACTTTGGATAAGCTTGACAAAATTCAAAGAGATTTTTGGTGGAATAAAGATAAGTCAAAAGGAAAATGGGGTTATATAAAAGCGTGGAAAGGCATGTGTAAACCAAAATCGCAAGGCAGTTTAGGAATTAAGAATCCCCACAACTTCAATATAGCCCTCACAAAGAAACTAGCAAGCAGAATACTGACAGAAAAAGATCAATTGTGGGTAAAACTATTAGAAGCGAAATATTTTTATAACTCAAATCCTTTTCAACCAACCAGAAACTATGAACTCTCGTGGATTTGGACAAGCATTCAGAAAGGTCTCAATATTATAAAAGGAAACTATGTATGGCAAGTGAAGATGGAGCAAGTACGAAGATATGAGAAGTACACAACACACATATAGTAACTCAACCAAGTGATAGCACTGATCCTCTGCCTCAAAAGGTCCATGAGCTCTTAAATAATGACTGTTCCTGGGACATTGAAAAAATTGAGGAGTATTTTCCACCAGAAGTTAAGGATAAAATTTTAGCAATTTTCCCGAATAAAAACAAGAGAGATTGAATTAGATGGAAACACCTTAATTCTTGGATTTTTTTGGCAAAAAATATTTACAACTATCTCATCAATCAAAATAATAATGACGAGGAGGATATTATTTTTCGGTGGAAAAACCTTTGGAATTTGCAGGTGTTGATGGTGGTTTTTAGATTAGGGTTAAAATCGTAAAACCGCACATCTGACATGACTTCACTATGACCATTAGCACATTTATTGAATCGATCAGCATTCCTACGTAAGAATTACCAGGGTACCTTTTTTTTATGTGTCATGTTCCATGGCAGAACCCTTAACATTGACCGACATCATCTATGCCAAACCCTAATTCTCATGCTACCGCGCCAAGGTATGCCAACCATGTCAGCCGCACCACTGTGCCAATGGCATGCCATGCCAGCCACGTCTACCGCGCCAAGGCATGCCAACCATGTCAGCCGCACCACTGTGCCAATGGCATGCCATGCCAACCACTTCTACCGCGCCAAGGTATGCCAACCATGCTAGCCGCACCACTGTGCAAATGGCATGCCATGCCAGCCACGTCTACCGCGCCAAGGCATGCCAACCATGCCAGCCGCACCTCTGTGCTAATGGAATGCCATGCCAGCCACGTCTACCGCGCCAAGGCATGCCAACCATGCCAACCACACCACTGTGCCAATGGCATGCCATGCCAGCCACGCCGCACCATACCATGCCGGCCTTCCCTATGAGGCTACCAAAACGAAGGCGTGTGGCGATCAACGGCCACCCTTCCACCTTAGATGCAAATCTTAGCCGTCCAAGGTCACCAACCAACGCATGGTAACCTTTGGACCAAAACCCTAGTTTTGGCCACGCCAAACCGTGCCAAGGCATGCCATGCCACATGTGCCAATGACATTCCAACCATCCACTCCACACCATACTATGTCGGCCTTCCCTATGTGGCTACCAAAATGAAGGCATGCGACGATCAACGACCACACTTCCACCTTAGATGCAAACCTTAGCCGTCCAAGATCGCCAACCAACGCATGGTAACCTTTGGCCCAAAACCCTAGTTTTGGACATGCCAAGACATGCCATGCCACATGTGCCATTGGCATTCCAACCACCTTGCCGCACCATACCATGTCGTCCTCCCCTATGCGGCTACCAAAACGAAGGCATGCGACGATCAACGACCATCCTTCCACCTTAGATGCAAATCTTAGCCGTCCAAGGTCGCCAACCAACGCATGGTAACCTTTGGACCAAAACCCTAGTTTTGGCCACGCCAAACTGTGCCAAGGCATGCCATGCCACATGTACCAATGGCATGCAAACCACCTCTCCGCGCCATACCATGCCGGCCTTCCCTATGCGGCTACCAAAACGAAGGAGTGCGGAGATCAACAGATACCCTTCCACCTTAAAGGAAAATCTTAGCCGTCCAAAGTCGCCAACCAACACATGGTAACCTTTGGCCCAAAATCCTAGTTTTGGACACCAAACCGCGCCAAGGCATGCCATGCCACATGTGCCAATGGAATGCCAACCACCTTGCCGCACCATACCATGCCGTCCTTCCCTATGTGGCTACCAAAACGAAGGCGTGCGACGATCAGCAGCCACCCTTCAACCTTAGATACAAATATTAGCCGTCCAAGGTTACCGCCTAACGCATGGCAATTTTTGTCCCTAGTTTGGTCGCGCTAAACAAAGCCAAACCCTAACTTTTGGCCGCACCTAAATTAGGCTATATTAAAGCCATACCGAGCATGCTTTCATGCCACTGACTACCAACCGAAGGGTTGATATAATCAACGGCTACCTTTCCCCTTAAGATGCAAAATATTGACCGTCGAAGGTCACCACCGAGCCGGCAAGTCTCCCAAGCTCAACTTGCCAGACAACAAAAACATGCTACATGTTTTCCACGGAAACACTCGAGACATCAACACATGTCCCAAATTTGGGGATGCTCATGGGGTATTGGTTTGGCGGTTTACAGCGTGCGGCGTACACTACGCCCGTTATAAGACAGTGTCATAAGGATGAGGCGGTTAGTAAATACAGGAGGTAATGGTGAACTGATTTCTTTTATGGAACATCAATTCCAGGTATTACCGGTTACCACCTCCTCTTGTTTACTCACCCGTTTTCCATTTCTTAATGAGACCAGAGTACGTTTCACTTCGACTTATATAAATAGGTCTTACCTATTTCCACCGAACAACAAGTTCAGGTCAGGAGGATACAACACTCAGAAAATATTTGCTAGCTTTCCATATTTTAGATTCCCACTTTATGATACAAGTCATGAAACAATTACTCTTCCAGAATCAACTATTCTGGTCTCAACACTCTCTTCGCTTCCCTCCCCAAAACCAACCCTTCTCCTTCACTTTGTGACCGAAGCAAGTCTGGAACGACTATTTCTTGGTTCAGGTCGGATTTGTACAGATTGATCACTCGAATATAAATTACTCCCTTTGCAGTACATTGTTTAGGGTTTAAACTCGTTTCTCACCCACACACCCGAAATTACCAAAATCAGCAGAAATCGTTTTCACCCTCAAACAATTGGCAACCACAGTGGGAGATTGATCTTTAGGTTATAATGTCAACTTTCAATCCTCGATCTCATATTTCGACCCAGACGTCACGACGGTAGAATCAAACGATCCGCTCAGGATTGGACGACTCAACTACCAGACAACCCGATTACCAGTCATGACACGGTAAGGGGCGACTGGGGACTTCCCAGAGATCAAAATCAAACAATCCGCCCAGGGATGGACGACTCGATTACCAAGTGACTCGGGGACGACTGGGGACTTTCTGCAATCGCGGTGCTTCCCACAAAACCTGGACTTCCACCTGACTCATTTTTCGTTAGCAGATCCAAAAAATCGAGTAAGTCCTTCCTAGACAAAATACATGGTTTACTATTTCAAGATTTCACAGGATTGAACAAACCGATAGCCATGTTATGTTTCATCCCATGTCATCCACCGACACGCAATGTTCACGTTTCCATATCTTTCCTGCGATGTTTGTGTTACTTACAATCATAACCAAAACATCATTATACTTGTCTATCAACCCAAAAATCCAGAAAATCAAAACTGTAAACTAGGCGTTTCATTTTCCTTTCAAAAAAAAAAACTAAGATAAGAAGTTCAGAAGACAGAAATGCATTCAAGGAAAGTTTTTCAACAACGGCTTGCTCTTCTTAGAGAAAGCCTCCTTCGTACTTTGGAGAGCCTCCCGTTTCAACTTCAGCTTCCTGGAAAACTTTTCGACTTCCGCTTCCTGCTGTTTGACCGTATCTGCAGAAGGACCTTCGGCTGTTTCAACCAGCAACTTTTCAACCTCAGAGAAACCCTCGACGAACCAGGGAGCATTGAACTCGAAATTTATGCAATGTCACGATGGAACCTCCATCTTGAGATTACATCCTCAGAAACGGTACAACCAGTCACGTTGCACATGTCGTCAATTGAAGACAAGGCTTCCTCCACACGCTTAACCAACGCAAATCAACTAGTAGTTTTCTTGGTCGTGGCGATATGTACGTAGCTCTCCCATATCTTAGTATACAGCGCCGCATATTTGGTTGATACGCTAAATCCCCCGACCAACACATGATCCGGATGAGGAACTAGGTATGGAGGGTTGAAGGTGGCGCCCGCGACTTCATGAGCGATCGATAAGGGATTCCTAACGACAATTTCACCTGCGGACACTGGGGTGCTCTCCGTTGTATGAGTCACAATGACGTCTTCACCTCGATCAACCTCCATTTCAAGGTCGCCCGGTGCAGCTTCCACAGTTGGAGACAAAGCTGTATCTCCACCAACCTCCGTCTCGGGTTCATCTTCAGAAACGACTTCCCCCTGTGATATCACGTATTAGATGCTTTTCCAAAGAGAATAAATAAATAAGGAAGAAGGAAAAACATGTAGAAGACTCACTGATCCGCTTTCAGACCATCCAGAAGAAGATTCAGCGCTACTGTTGGATGAACTATTCTCGTCGTCACTAGACTCCGAACTTTATCCTTTCTCGGATTCCACCAAACCACGGACAGGTTTAGCACCGCCACTTCCTTCCTCGAGAAACGTTGTTTTCTGACTACTAGCAAGTTTGGTAAAGGCGTTCACGCTGCTGAGACCCTGGGCAAGGCACGAAGACAGACGCTTAGAAAAGAGACGAGGATATACGCAATCCAACTAAAATCAAAGAGAAAATCATACATGCTCGCATATTAGATGAACTAAAAGTCGGAAAAGTCTCCGAATCTGACTGGAAACCATCTGCACGACTTTTAGACCTTCGCTCCTTAACTCAGGGACTATACACGTCCAGGCTAACGGATTTTTGCTTGGTTAAAGAAGGATCCCTCAGCAATGGGTGCTCCGCTAAAACCGCACGAAAAGGCTTACCGCGACGGTTTTCTACCACATCATTCACAAACCCATGAATAGCAAGAAACTCATCCTGCCAGAATATGTTATATTTGGAGGTTGTTGATGGATTTCGTTCTGCGAGCAGAAAAGGGAGGCTTTAACCCGACACAAGAACACTAGCATCGAGAACAGTTGGCAACGAGTTTTCTGGAACAACTAGATGACGAACGAGTGGGACCCCTTGGTCAAAACCCATATGCCGAGCCGCCCTATTGATATTGTAAGAGACTTCTTTACAAAATCCCCGAAAGAATGACGGCACATGACCAGGCGTGCAGCTTCGCATGAACACCATCTCTCCAACACTCATATCCTCTTTATTAGAAGACAAGGACATGCTCGGAGCAGGAGCAAAGGTATTGATCTGAGTTGTGGACGCATGCACCGGATCCCATGGGCGAAAGTTGACCGTGTGTGAGTTTTCAAGGAATCCAACCAGGTTTGAACCAACCTGGGAGCATATTCGACCATCGCAGTATCCTAGAGCCACCCCAAGACTCGGAAGTAAGTCCAACGGTTTCGCAACATACTTTGCGAAGTTCTCCCACAGCGATGCTTGGATAAATGCGACATGAATATACAAATCCACTTTAATGTATCCATTTGAAGGGCACATGTCTGCGACCAGCTGATCCAAGTGTGTGTACAGAGAACTAAGAAACAAGCCGCCTATAGGGAGAACGACACTTTTTGCCAATTTTATGACAAACTTGACAAGTTCCTGTCTTATCTCTTTCTTACCAGAGCCGTCATCGAAAATATCCCTGGATAACCAAAGATACAAGAACGCCGCGACATGAAGCGTACTATTCTTCTGATTTGGCTCCAACTCATCAGGAAACCACTGAGATACCCACCATCCATAGAAGCACCTCGTCTCGTTTTCTTTCTGGATAAATCCTTTTGATTTCGCAACCAGAGCGGCGCACATTTTTTCTTCATCTCCAGACAATTTGACATCGAGGTTTCCTATCACGGAAAGGTTCTGCAGTACGACCACGCTCGCTAAGGAAATAGTCATTTCACCCCATCTGCATATGGCCGTGTGAGTGTCCGGACACCATCTGGAATAAAGGCAACCAAGCCTGGAATATATTTCCTAATTTTAAGTACTGCGGAAGCCGCGACAGCATCAATAATCTGCGCCTTGGTCAAACTGGCTTTTTAACATTCCTGTCTCATCATGAATTGCATCCATTGCTTAAAGGGACGCAACGGACTCACACAAATTTTAAAGTCGATGGGAGAAGAAGAATACTCTTTCCTCTGAAGAAAAAACCTTATTACACCTCCTGGCCGAACCGACCGGGCCTCTCCTTCACTTTCTAGACCAGTCAGAAGAATCGACACATACTTGGGATGATTCTTCCTAATTGTGGCGGATGTTGTAAAGAACTCATCGTCTATGTTTGTCTTGGAATTTCCAACATATTTCGGTACGGAAAAAAGTGACATCCTAACGAAAATTCTCTCACGTTACTTTCACCTTCGAAATAACTACAATGGAACAATACGAAGAGAAATTATTACGGAAAGCGCATGTAAATTATTTTATCAGACACAGGATATCCATCCTGAAAGTAAGACAATTTGTTGCAAAGTCATAATACGCATAGACAAATAAATGAGGACTGACATACCCTGCATCCCCACCTCATGCCATGGCCGTACCCCGCAGCGAGAAGTTGGCGCCCGGCCGAGAAAGTGCTCCCCACTATGGGAACCATGCACACGGCCACACGAGGAAAAAGGAGAAAACCCTAGAAGCTAGGTTTTCACGGGAAGGGAATGACAGTTACTAGCTCATGCATGCCTACTTTGCACAGTAATTGGGGCGGCTAACACTACTACGGTATTCATACCTAAATGTTACTACAAGTTCAGGAAAAGCATATATACGGCTAGGATTCATACCAACACAGAAGAACAATATTTCTACAAGTTCATGAAAAGGTACGACTACGGCTAGGGTTTGCACTAACACAAGAAAACAAGAAAAACAAGTTAAAAGGAAGTTATGGAAGACATACCTGGGATTCGCTCTTCCTCTTTACTACTACCACACGACCAGAATAAAAAAAAACAACAAAGGTGTAAAATAAAAGAAGAGGCAGGCCCCTTTTATAGGCGTAACACTTAGGAGTTTGAATAAGGAAATGACTTCCTATTTGAGTCTAGTAAGGAAAAGTGGCAATCGGGCTCGTAGAGACAAACAACCATCGTGCCAAGTCGTCCGCGCATGCCTTTCCAAGCCGTCCGCGCCATTGCCTTGGCCCCACCATGCCAATCCGTCGGCGCCATTTCCTTGGCCCCACCATGCCAAGACATCCGCGCCATTGCCTTAACCCCACCATGCCAAGCCGTCCGCACTATTTTCGTAGGCCCCACCATGCCAAGTCGTCCGAGCCATTTCCTTGGCCCCTCCATGCCAAGCCGTCCGCGCCATGCCTTCCTCACCAAGCCGCGTCATGCCTTGCACCACCGTGCCGCACCATGACTTGCCGCTCCAACACCAACAACTCGCCAAGCCAGCGTCACGATGTTCCCTAACCCGACCAAGGTGATGCATGGCCAGACTAAGCCGATAATCTTCACCTCACCACTTCACGGTCTACACCACAAATAGAATCTATGCAAGGCCGCCAGACACGAGGATCATGAACGCTCCTTACCTCTCGAAAAAGGTTAGTCGGACCTTCATGACCATCTTTTCACGACTTGTCGTTTCGATTTTTTCCTAGCCTGTCACCATCTTATGCTTACCTCGCAGTAATGCTTCCGTTCCAAGCTAAGCAAGGGACTTAATGTTGATGGTGGTTTTTAGCTTAGGGTTAAAATCGTAAAACCGCACATCTGACATGACATTACTATGACCATTAACACATTTATTGAATCGATCAGCATGCCTATGTAAGAATTACCAGGGTACCTTTTTTTTATGTGTCATGTTCCATGGCAGAACCCTTAACATTGACCGACATCATCTATGCCAAACCCTAATTCTCATGCTACCGCGCCAAGGCATGCCAACCATTTCATCCGCACCACTGTGCTAATGGCATCCCATGCCAGCTACGTCTACCGTGCCAAGGCATGCCAACCATGCCATACGCACCACTGTGCCAATGGCATACCATGCCAGGCATGTCTACCGCGCCAAGGCATACCAACCATGCCATCCACACCACTGTGCCAATGGCATGCCATGCCAGCCACGCCGCACCATACCATGCCGTCCTTCCCTATGCGGCTACCAAAACGAAGGTGTGCGACGATAAACGGCCACCCTTCCACCTTAGGTGCAAATCTTAGCCGTCCAAGGTCTCCAACCAACACATGGTAACCTTTGGCCCCAAACCCTAGTTTTGGCCACGCCAAACCGCGCCAATGGCATGCCAACCAGCCACGCCGCACCATACCGTGTCGGCCTTCCCTATGCGTCTACCAAAACGAAGGCATGCGACAATCAACGGCCACCCTTCCACCTTAGATGCAAATCTTAGTCGTCCAAGGTCGCCAACCAACACATGGTACGCCAAACCGCGCCAAGGCATGCCGTGCCATATGTGCCAATAGCATGCCAACCACCTTGTCGCACCATACCATGCCGTTCTTCCCTATGCGGCTACCAAAACGAAGGTGTGCGACGATCAATGACTACCCTTCCACCTTAGATGCAAATCTTAGCCATCCAAGGTCGCCAACCAACGCATGGTAACCTTTGGCCCAAAACCCTAGTTTTGGCCACGCCAAACTGTGCCAAGGCATGCCATGCCACATGTGCGAATGTCATGCCAACCACCTCACTGCGCCGTACCATGCCGGCCATCCCTATGCGGCTGCCAAAACGAAGTCATGTGACGATCAACGGCCACCCTTCCACCTTAGATGCAAATATTTTAGCCGTCCAAGGTCGCAAACCAACGCATGATAACCTTTGGCCCAAAACCCTAGTTTTGGCCACGCCAAACCGTGCCAAGGCATTCAAAGCCACATGTGCCAATGGCATGCCAACCACCTCTCCGCGCCATATCATGACAACCTTCCCTATGCGGCTACCAAAACGAAGGAGTGCAACGATCAACAGCCACCTTTCCACCTTAGATGCAAATCTTAGACGTCCAAGGTCGCCAACCAACGCATGGTAACCTTTGGCCCAAAACCCTAGTTTTGGCCATGCCAAACCGCGCCAAGGCATGCCATGCCATATGTGCCAATGGCATGCCAACCACCTTGCCGCACCATACCATGTCGGCCTTCCCTATGCGGCTACCAAAACGAAGGCGTCCGACGATCAACGGACACCCTTCCATCTTAGAGGCAAATCTTATCCGTCTAAGGTCGCCAACCAACGCATGGTAACCTTCGGCCCAAAACCCTAGTTTTGGCCATGCCAAACCGCGCCAAGGCATGCCAATGGCATGCCAACCACCTTGCCGCACCATACAATTTCGGCCTTCCCTATGCGGCTACCAAAACGAAGGCATGCGACGATCAACGGTCACCCTTCCATCTTAGATGCAAATCTTAGCCGTCCAAGGTTACCAGTTAACACGTGACAACTTTTGTCCCTAGTTTGGTCGCGCCTAGACAAAGCCAAAACCATAACTTTTGTCCGCGCCTAAACAAGGCCATATTAAAGCCATACCGAGCATGCTTTCATGCCACTGGCTACCAAATGAAGGGTTGCAATAACTAACGGCTACCTTTCCTTTTAAGATGCAAAATCTCGACCGTCAAAGGTCACCACCGAACCGGCAAGTCTCTCAAGCTCAACTTTCCAGACAACAACAACATGCTACATGTTTTCCACGAAAACACTCAAGACATCAACACATGTCACAAACTAGGGGATGCTCATGGGGTATTGGTTGGCGGTTTACAGCTGTTTGAGGGGGAAAACGGTTTCTGCTGATTTCGGTAATTTCGGTTGTGTGGGTGAGAAACGAGTCTAAAACCTAAACAATGTACTGCTAGGGAGTACTTTAGATTCAAGATATCAATATGTACAAATCCGGCCTAAACCAAGAAATGGCCGTTCCAGACTTGCTTCGGTCACAAAGAGGAGGATAAGGGTTGGTTTTAGGGAGGGAAGTGAAGAGAGTGTTGAGACCAGAATAGTTGATCCTGGAAGAGTAGTTGTCTTGTGACTTGCATCAGAAAGTGGGAATCTAACAGATGGGAAAGCTAGCAAACGTTTTCTGAGTGTTGTATGCTCCTGACCAGAATTTGTTGTTCGGTCGAAATAGGTAAGACCTATTTATACAAGTGTTGGGTCCGGAAAGGCGTATAAATTTGGTGCGATGAAAACGCGGGCCTACAGTAATACCGCAAGTGCACGGTCGTCAGTTGTAGCTCGTGCAAGTACGGGTCGATCCACAGAGATCGGGTGTGTTTTGGAGTGTTTAGCTAATTGGGTTCCTAGATTTGCTTTGGGCTTAGAAGCCTTTTGGCTTAAATTGGGCTTGAGTACTAATGGGTTTGAATGCCCTTTGAATGAATTGGGCTTAGTGGGTTTGTTAAAAATAAAATGAACTGAGCTTGGGCTCAGTTATCTTTGAAGTGCAAATGGGCTTTGGTTCTGGAAACTGGTTTGAGCGTTGGGCTTAACAATTCACTTGTGAGTTGGGCTTAGTAGTGAACTAGGCTTTGGCCTTAACTGGGCTTCAGAGGCTTTTGGGAGTGAACTGAGCTTTGGGCTCAGTTGGTTGGGCCTTTAGCCTTTGGTTTCACTGAATTGGACTTGGGCTCAGGAGTGAAGTGAGCCTTGGAGAGCAAAGCAAGCAGCAGGAGTGCAAGAGAGGCAGCAGCAGCTGAAGAAGCTACAGCAGCAACAGAAAATGCACAGCAGTGCAGTAGCAACAGAGCTGTAGCAGCAGTGCAGTAAATGCAAAGCAGAAATGCAACAGAGTTGCAGGTCAAACAAGTAGTAAAGAAAGTGCAAAACAGAAATGCAAGTAGTAATGCAGCAGTGCAGGTAAAGCAAATGAGAAGTGAAAGTAAAACAAATGAAAGAAAACAAGAAAGCAAAGTTAAACAGTAGAAGATGGAATGGATTGTGGATGAGAATGAAGGTTGATGGCAAACTAGGGCATTGATTCCACCTCTTAACCTAGACTAAGTCGGATATTCCAATTGCAACCAAATTATCCTCCCAAGGTACTAGCTATCTGATTAGAGCATAACTAGTCTGAGGTTTGGACCATAATCAATTAACATGGGCTGCTGCACTTTCAATCACAGGGGTATCCTAACTACAATGTATGCCTGACATACAATGTGAGAGCAAAGTGATGAGAGGCCAAAATTGTAGTCTCCTACACAGTGGCATTAAGGTTTCATCTTCACCCTAGTGGTGAATTAGAACATGCTAACACCTAGAACTAAACAGGAACAATTAAAATGAACAGGAGCATTAAACTAACAACACATCAACAATTACACAACATCAAACACAATACAGTGAACAAGAAGAAAAATATGCAAATGATGAAAATTGACAATGAAATTAAAATCAAACCTAACCCAATTAGGGGGAAACTTGGCTAGTCCAAGAACAAGTTTTACATCTCATACATCAGTTCTATTTATACCTAAATTAGCAAATTAGGGTTTACACCCATTTTCCCCAAATGTCCTCACTCAACAGTACAATTAGGGTTTAAATTATTACCCAAAATTTAGCTTCCAAACTCCAAAATTTGCTCGACCCATGCTTCTTGATGTTTCTCTGATGCTTTCCTTCTCCTATTGTCCCCTAATTTCTAGCTATTTTACTCACCCCAAAACCTAGGGTTTCAGAGGTTGTGAGATGAAGAAAATAGCTAGGCTAGGGTGTTGGGGATGGTAGTGGCAGTGATGGAACTGGTGGTGGTGGCAGAACTGTGGAGGTGACAGAACTGTGGAGGTGATGGTGGTGTAAGCGACAGCGGCATGGCAGAGAGGGGAGGTGCAGTTGCAGTTGCAGAGCTACTGTCGGGTGGAGGAGAAGAAAGAAAGAGGAGAAGAATGGGTCGGGTCAGGGTATAGGTATAGTCTGCTACTGTGTGAGGCGGGATATCAAATTTAGATGTTGGCGAATCTGAGATGTTGGATCATTGGTTCTGAGTGGAATCGAACGGATAGATGGAAGGATGTGTGAAGCGACCGTCGGATTCTGAGGTGCAACGAAGTTAACGGCACCAGATGGAGTTAGGTACTGTAGTGTAAGGCGGAATCATCGGGATTTGATGCACAGGCATGGAGCGACCGTTGGATTCAACTACCATCTAATCTGAAGGCTTGGAATTTCAGCGCTGTGGTGCTCGGCAGAGACATCCGATTTTGATGATCTATGAAGGAGCGACCGTCGGATGCTTCTGAGAACTGATCTGATGGCTGAGAACGGAGGCGCTTTTGTGTGTAGAAAATGAGGTTGTGCGCACCATTCTTCGCGGCTTCCTTGCGTAATTTCTCCCGGCTTTTCACTACTTTTCTGCTCTTTTCGCTCCACGACTCATCCGAACTTTATTTATTACCTAAAAATGCAAAATTAATTAATAAAAATATTTATTCTTGAAAACAATGAAAATACAGAATATGGGATAAAATGTAGAATTAATGCACAAAAGATGAGTTAAAATGCCAACAAAAAGGGATAAATATATACAATATTTGGCACTCATCAAATACCCCCAAACCTGAATTTTACTTGTCCTCAAGTAAAACAAAACTAAGGAAATCCTAACTATACCACTGTCGCTGGTCTCTCGAATGCATTTAGCGTATGCACTAAGCCTTTTAAACCACTAAGTGTCCCTAGTGGACGAGTTGAAGTCTCGTGAAGGTTTACCAGAGGTGTGCCTACAAAACCTAAGGACAAAATATAAGCTCATATTCCATCAAACGTGACATGTGCAAAACAGTTAAGCTCACAGCAAAATGGAGATGTCAATCTAGCTATCGAAGGCACAATCCTAGCACTGATAACAAATAAGGACATGTGATAAGAGTGTAAAGTGTATCTACACATGTGTAAAGAAAGATCTGAAGTTATGACTACTAATCACCAAGAGATAGTTTCTCAGGCTAAGAACTGAGGTCGAAATCTAGCTAGCTGTCCGGACTTTACGAGAATTGTGAATGAGTTGGAGGTATTTCACAATTCTCGCGTTGTACATCAATGGCATACACCCTCCTTGCTTATTACAAAAGAAACAACAAAAGATGACTATTTACATGACTCTTATTTACATTGACAAATCTCTTTTATTTTTGGAACAAGAGATGATGGAATTGATAAATACTTGATTTTTTTGGTATTTTTCTGATTTTTTTTTTTTTTTTTTTTTTTTTTTTTTTTTGAACAAGGAAACACTTTTGATACATAACAAAGAAGAAACAAAAATTACATGACACTTTGCAAGAGGTAGCCCTTTTTGATGCACCCAGTTAAATTCGATGGTTGTCTTTCTTAATGTAACCTCCACCTTCTATCCCAACCAACCAAAGAACAAGCTAGTCAGTTTCGTTCAGTATTCTAAAGTGATTGGCAATCGTAACTTCCTATCCAACACCTTGAAGATCGAGGCCATACATGTATTGGTAGATCGTGCGCGTGCAAATTTCTTATCACTATGTGAATTGTGCTAGAATCAGGGTGCCTAAATATCTAGACTAAGACTCCTAATAAATACATATTTGCACAAGAGTCAACATTTCAAGGTAAATGAGCTCCATTTTTTCATTTTTTAATTTTTTTGAATTTTGATTTTTTAATTTTTTTGGAATTTTTCATTTTTTCAAAAAGAAGAAGGAGTTCGTTTTAATTATAGCATATTATCGTGGTATCTACTCTATACCCCCAAACCTAAACTAAACATTGTCCTCAATGTTTCAAAATATGGAAAGAATTAAAATGCAACATATGGAAAGGGACATGCTGAGTAGAGTAAAAGGAGAGAGAATACCCGATTTCGGCGAAAGCAGAATTAAAACTCCGTTATTCAAGGCAAAAATCCAACATATTTCAGCCGAGATCATATTGGATTAGCAAAATATATACAAAAGGAACAAAAGGGTTTTTAAAATTTTATCTACTGGATTATATACACAAAAATTCACCATACACTAACAATCTAAAGAGTTGAGGATCAACCCAAAAGACGAAGTGTAGACATTTCAACAGCTTCACACAATAATAATAGGAAAGAAACGCAAGTGAAACTGTGAAACAAAATGAGCTACCCCCAAACCTGGATTTTACAGAAGATATAGTTTTGAAAACAAAATCGCGCAGTTTCGGGGGTTCATCATGCAAAAGGTCTAGCTCGAAATGAACTGTGCTAGGGACGGGCAAACATGCTATTTCCAACTGTGGTTCCTCAAATGTATTATATTTGGAAGCAAAATAGTCCAAGAGGACTTGGGAAGCACACAGTTCCAAACCTAGGTTAGGAATTTTCAGAAAAATTGGTTTTACAATATTGGTACAAACCAAATCTAGGTTGGGTGGAAGGCCATCAGATTGTGACTTAGGTAGAAGAATAGGCATATCATTATCAATCAAATCAAAATCTTCTAACTCATCTACACATGTCACATCATGCTCACAATCATCAATCACATTGGCAGTTCACACTTAGAATCATCAACATCATCAACAAATTTATTCTCATGCATCGGCAAATCAGGAGAAATATCACAATGTGACCTAGGTAGAGAATCAGACACATCAAATATATTTTCATGCATATTAGTGTCTACAGAAGATTCAACTATTCCTATGTCATGCTCATCTTCACAGAATAATTGTACGAATCCCATGTCAATATCAAAATCATATGAATTACATGAGTATAGAAAAAACAACATTCATGAAGGTCGAGGGCGAGAAGCCATATGTTATTGAACCAACAGGTTCCACAATATTTTCATGTTCTTCTAACACATCATCATAATCATCATAATCATCATCATGGTAGCATGCATATTGGTCCTCATTAAAAGTGGTGGTGTCATTAGTCGATTCATGTTCCTCTAAATTAGGTTCATAATCATCATTTACATGATGGGACTAGACACTTCATTAGGGACAACATACATTTCCTCATGAATTTCCCCTTTTGTAGGTGAAGCAAAATCTGATCTAAATATGCCTGAATTCGTGATGTAGATCTATCGAAGTTTTGCTCACTGAGTCTGAAAGCTTCTGTGGTGGAGTCTAAATTCATGGGAGTACAAAATTCTTCATGTTCAAATTGTGGTGAATGGTACATGTGTGCATGGTCATTAGGGTTTAAAAATTGATCGCAACCCTCAAAGGATTGATTATGGTCCCAATGACTACCATTCTCACAATTTATGGGCATTTCATACATTGGATTTTCTCTAGATTGCCTAAAATTATGCAAAATATGACAATTCTCAACAGGGTGGTCTAAACTACCACATGCGGGACATGCATAGATTTCAGGTTGCCTAAAAAATTAGATGTGACAGATTCCTCATGTGATTGCATTTCTAAAGCTGTGATTCGAGCTTCTATTTGATCCATAAGTGATGATTGGGTGAGTGAGGCACTAGCAAATGTTCATTTTCACGTTGTGGCGAATGATGCATGTATGAATAGTCATTAGGGTTCATGTATTGCGGCTCGGGACTTTGAAAATGTCCATAATAATTCCTATGACTATTGACATCATGGTCCGTGGAAGGTTCATAACGTGGCAGATGCCCATAAGCAAGTTCTCTAAGAGTTTTATTTCCATCCCAGGAGCAGACCAATATCCAGACATGATTGGCTCAAAAGCTAAGTAACTATGTTACAAAGCTCAGAATTTGGTTTTTAAAGGGTTTGGATTTTTGGGAAAAATTTGGTTTTGGTGGGAGACATTTTTTTTTTGGCAAGTTTGGTTTTAATGGGATATTTTAGAAAAAATTTGGTTGTCAAAATGGGAGCAAGTAAAATTTGGTTTTTGAATGGAGAAGGAGAAAAGTTTTGGTTTTTGAAATTAGGAGCAAATTTTTTTTTTTTTTTTTTTTTTTTTTTTTTTTAAAGAAAATAAAATTAAGAAAATAAAATTTGGTTTTTTGAAATGGGAGCAAGCCCACTGTGCAAGCCTCTAATGAAATGGAAGGAAGGCTGCGGCCCACAATCGGTTATCAGCTGGGTTAAACCCAGAGTCCAAAATACAAGTCCAATGGAAAATTTAAACAAGCCCACACAAAATAAATACAAGCCCACAAATTAAACAACAAGCCCAAAAATAAATTATTACAAACCCAAAATAGAAAAATAAAAAGCCCAAAAAATTGGGTTAATTATTACAAGCCCACAATTAAAAAATTTGGAAGCCCACAGGTTGGGTTCTCTCAATGAATGGGTTTAGGCTTACCTTTTTAGCACAGCCCAGCTGCTCTGATATTGTTGCAAAAACCCAGTTGGGTTTTGGTTCTTTTCCTTGGTGGCGTCCCAGCAGAGGAAGAACAGGTTCAGAACAGCAGGTCCAACAGCAAATGAAGTGAAGCAGATGCAGATGCAAATGCTATGCAGTGAAATGCAAAATAGCTAAGAAAAACACAAGAAAAACACAGCACCAATCCCCGGCAGCGGCGCCAAAAACTTGGTAGGCTTGGAAAAGGGTATAGAATTTATCCCCGGCAGCGGCGCCAAAAACTTGTTGGGTCCGGAAAGGCGTATAAATTTGGTGCGATGAAAACGCGGGCCTACAGTAATACCGCAAGTGCACGGTCGTCAGTTGTAGCTCGTGCAAGTACGGGTCGATCCACAGAGATCGGGTGTGTTTTGGAGTGTTTAGCTAATTGGGTTCCTAGATTTGCTTTGGGCTTAGAAGCCTTTTGGCTTAAATTGGGCTTGAGTACTAATGGGTTTGAATGCCCTTTGAATGAATTGGGCTTAGTGGGTTTGTTAAAAATAAAATGAACTGAGCTTGGGCTCAGTTATCTTTGAAGTGCAAATGGGCTTTGGTTCTGGAAACTGGTTTGAGCGTTGGGCTTAACAATTCACTTGTGAGTTGGGCTTAGTAGTGAACTAGGCTTTGGCCTTAACTGGGCTTCAGAGGCTTTTGGGAGTGAACTGAGCTTTGGGCTCAGTTGGTTGGGCCTTTAGCCTTTGGTTTCACTGAATTGGACTTGGGCTCAGGAGTGAAGTGAGCCTTGGAGAGCAAAGCAAGCAGCAGGAGTGCAAGAGAGGCAGCAGCAGCTGTCGGGTGGAGGAGAAGAAAGAAAGAGGAGAAGAATGGGTGGAGGAGATGGTGGTGTAAGCGAAGTGAAACGTACTCTGGTCTCGTAAGAAATGGAAAACGGATGAGTAAATGGGAGGAGGTGGTAACCGGTAACGCATGTAATTGATGTTCCATAAAAGAAAGCGTTTTACCGTTACTCCATGTATTTACTAACCGCCTCATCCTTATGACACTGTCTTGAAACGGGCGTAGTGTACGCCGCACGCTGTAAACCGCAAAACCAATACCCAATGAGCATCCCCCAATTTGTGACATGTGTTGATGTATCGAGTGTTTTCGTGGAAAACATGTAGCATGTTGCTGTTGTTTGGAAAGTTGAGCTTGGGAGAATTGCCGTCTCGGTGGTGACCTTCGACGGTCGAGATTTTGTATATTGAGAGGCAGGGTAGCTGTTGATTATTGCAACCCTTCATTTGGTAGCCAGTGGCATGAAAGTATGTTCGGCGTGGCTTTAATATGGCCTAGTTTAGGTGTGCCCAAAATCTAGGTTTCTGGTATTGTTTGGGAGCGACCAAAACTAGGGCTTGGCATCGAGCCAAAAGGTTGCCATGCGTTAGCTAGTAACCTTGGACGGCTAAGATCTGCGTCTTAGATGGAAATGTGGCTGTCGATTGTTGCAAGCCTTCATTTTGGAAGCCGTGAAGGGAAGGCCGTCATGATATGATTTAAGCGCTGCAAGGTAGCTGGCACGACATGCCATTGGCACATGTAGCATGGTCGGCATGACTTGGAGCGGTTTAGGCGTGGACAAAACTAGGATTTTGGTGTTGGCCAAAGGTTACCATGCGTTGGTTGGTGACCCTGGACGGTTAAGATTTGCATCTAAGATGGAAGGGTGGTCGTTGATTGTCGCACGCCTTCGTTTCGGCAGCCATGAGGGGAGGACCGACATGGTCTGGTTTAGGCACTGCAAGGTGGCTGGGACGGCATGCCATTGGCACATGTGGCATGGTCGGCATGCCTTGGCGCGGTTTAGGCGTGGCTAAAACTAGGGTTTTGGCGTTGGGCCAAAGGTTACCATGCGTTGGTTGGTGACCTTGGACGGTCAAGAATTGTATCTAAGATGGAAGGGTGGCCATTGATTGTCGCACACCTTCGTTTTGGCAGCCGTGAGGGGAAGGCCCGCATGGTATGGTTTAGGCACGACAAGGTGGCTGGCACGGCATGCCATTGGCACATGTGGCACGACATGCCATTGGAACATGTGGCATGGTCGGCATGCCTTGGCGCGGTTTAGGCGTGGCTAAAATTAGGGTTTTGGCGTTGGGCCAAAGGATACCATGTGTTGGTTGGCGACCTTGGACGGCTAATATTTGCATCTAAGATGGAAAGGTGGTCGTTAATTGTCGCACGCCTTCGTTTTGGCAGTCGTGAGGGGAAGGCCGACATGGTATGGTTTAGGCGAGGTAAGGTGGCTGGCACGGCATGCCATTGGCACATCTGGCATGGTCGGCATGCCTTGGCGCTGTTTAGGCGTGGCCAAAACAAGGGTTTTGGCGTTGGACCAAAGGTTACCATGCGTTCGTTGGTGACCTTGGACGGTTAAGATTTTCATCTAAGATGGAAGGGTGGCCGTTGATTGTCGCACGCCTTCGTTTTGGGAGCCGTAAGGGGAAGGCCGGCATGATAAGGTTTAGGCGCGGCAAGGTGCCTGGCACAGCATGCCATTGGCACATGTGGCATGGTTGGCATGCGTTGGCGCGGTTTAGGCGTGGAGAAAACTAGGGTTTTGGCGTTGGGCCAAAGGTTACCATGTGTTGGCTGGCGACCTTGGAAGGCTAAGATCTGCATCTCAGATGGAAGGGTGACCGTTGATTATTGCAACCCTTCGTTTTGGCAGCCAGCGGGGCCGGCATGGCTTTGGCATAGAATCTTGGCTGAATTGGTTTGCCATCAGCACGGTGGCGCGGCTGGCATGACATTGGCACGGTGGCGCGGCTGGCATGCCTTGGCGTGGAGGTGTGGCCGGCACGGCATGCCATTGGCACATGTGGTGCGGCTGGAATGGTTGGCATGCCTTGGCGCGGAGACGTGGCTGGCATGGTTTTCCATTGGCACGGTGGTGAGGCTGGCATGGTTGGCATGCCTTGGCGCGGAGACGTGGCTGACATGGTTTTCCATTGGCACGATGGTGCGGCTGGCATGGTTGACATGCCTTGGCGCGGAGATGTGGCTGGCACGGCTTCCCATTGGCACGGATGCGCGGCTGGCATGGTTGGCATGCTTTGGAGCGGAGACGTGGATGGCATGGTTTGCCATTGGCACGGTGGTGCGGCTGGCATGGTTGGAATGACTTGGCGCAGAGATGTGGTTGGCACGGAGGCGCGACTGGCATGGTTGGCATGCTTTGGTGCAAGACGTGGCTGGCATGGTTTTCCATTGACACAGTGGTGCGTCTGGCATGGTTGGCATGCCTTGGCGCGGAGATGTGGCTGGCACGGCATGACATTGGCACATGCGGCTGTCATGGTTGGCATGCCTTGGCGCGAAGACGTGGCTGGCATGGTTTGCCATTGGCACGGTGGTGTAAGAATTTAGGGTTTGGTGTACGAAGGTGATATCGGTCAATACTAAGGGTTCTACTATGGAACAAGACACGTATATATGTAAAAAAAAAGGTACCCTGGTAATTCTTACGTAGGCGTGTTGAATGATTCAATAAATGCGCTAGTGGTCCTAGTGACGTCATGTGAGATGTAAGGTTTTACGATTTTAACCCTAAGCTAAAAACCACCATCAACATTAAGTCCCCATTGTTGCGAGGTAAGCATAAGATGGTGACAGGAGAGGACAAAATCGAAATGACAAGTCGTGAAAAGATGGTCAAGAAGACCCGACTAACCTTTTTCGAGAGGTAAGGATAGTTTGTGATTCTAGTGTTGGCGTCCTTGCATATATTCTACTTATGATGTTGCTGGCTAGACCCTGAAGTGGTGAGATGTAGATTATCGTCTTGGAATGGGATCCTCAGGCGTTGGTCGGCTTGGAATGGGAGCCTCAGGCGTTGGTCGGCTTGGAATGGAGGAAACTGGCTTCGGTCAGCGGAATGGTGGAAACTGTCTTCAGTCCGCAGAATGTTATAAACTGGTTTCAGAACTTCGGCTACCAAACGACGGTGATGACGCTGGAACTTCGGTTATCAAATGGTAGTGATGGCGCCTGGCAACTTTGTCGAAATCAGGGTTTGGGATGCCGAAACCCTAATTAGCGCTCCTTACTAAAATCGTTGTAAAATATTAGTACGAACTCGGATTTTGACAGTCATCTCCTTCATCTAACCGGAAAAAAATTTCTTATCTCCTTACGAGGGAATATTTAGGTTTTGAGCTCGTTTAGTAGGTGAAAACGACCAGACAGTGAAACTCAGGAAGAATTCAGGAGGGATGTTGCTGTCCCGGGGTAGCATAGTCGCGCCGAGTCATCTGTTTCCGTTCATGGATCAAGAAGGGAACTTTATTCTGTGCAAAACTCTAGAAACTCCGTCCATATGAAAAGAGGTATTGACCTTCTTCTGTTTTCTGTTGCTCGTTTGTATCCGCGCTTTCGTCTGCAATGTCTCCCCGGTGAATTCCAAAATTTACCAAACTCCATTGCATTATTGGGACGGATGGATGGAATATATGCTCGACAACGATCATGTCAGGGTTAATCTTGGAGATTGTGGTTGCGGTGTCGTTCCATCCTCGGTTTTAGGTTGTTCAGTACCTGGACCTTCTGATCGTGATGATGATGTGCTGTGAATGCTTGTATGGTTGAAAACTTCTGGCGCACCCAGATGAAATAGGAAGACGTTCCGTTGACGATGTGCTACTATCAAGTCTTACAAGACTTTTTTCCAAGCGATATCCTTCGAACCATCTTCTGAATCTTGGACTATCGTATGGAATGAGATGTGGTAAGAAGTCCCCAGTTATACTTCGGTTTGATCTGATGGCATGGATGAATATGTGAATTTATATTTGTGGCGTGCTCTTGAAGTCTTCGGTGTACATGTACGGCTTCGTGTTGAGAAATTCCCGCGGCTCGTGAAACTTCGACAATGATGATGTTGAAATCAGAAATAACCTAGTTGAGGGGAGTGAAAGCGTCTCATGGTGGTAGTCCGCATGTGTATCCTATTTTCATTGCATCGCCTTGAATCCACGTCCACTGATTTGATACAAACTTATCGTACTATTCTGTATGTGACGTTGGGATGCTCAGGATCATGGACGAAATATTCTAGATAGCGAAGATGTAGGAATGAGAGAGTTATGATGTTTATCATGGCTCCATCTGTTTCTTCAAGAAAATATTTCATCCGCGTCTCTGGAGTTATCTCATGAGTCTTTGATGGTCGTCAATGGACTGCGAAGATAAGTCCTCAGTCGCATTTTTCTTCAGTTTCTGAAGTTGTTTTCCTCTGAGAAGGCTTGGGATCCTCCATGGCCTCGTAAAGTGTTGAAGGCGTCTTCTAGACAGAGAGGTGATGATATTCTTGCACTGCACACTTGAAGAGTATATGACCTTGTTGCGTCTATGGCCTTTTGGTTGACTATGTCTTCTGAGCTTTGACAGTGAAGGTATTCCGTGTATATCCTCAGTCCTCAAGTATGGTTTACATGTTTCCATATTTTTAGTGATTTTTGTTGTGTTGAAGCTCTGTCTGGTATCAACAAATGAGCGGCAACAATTCTTGGTAGCATATGTAATTAGAAGAGATTATATTGTCGTGGTAACAAAGTAGGTTAGGCTGGAATTGTATGGGCATCCGTGGAAGTAAAAGGATTGGATGGAGTTGTACGGGCATCCGTGGAAGTAAAAGGATTGGATGGATGCGTAAGCGAGCAAACTGTCCATGACTACGAGGATTGGTTGGCTGTGATCATGATCCTTGACATGGGGAGCGTGGTGGTACGACCCTTTGCAGGAAGAAGCATCGTTGAAGCAGCTTCGTCTCTTGGAGAAGATGTTGAAATTTAAGAAGCCGAAAGCTGAAGCCTCGTCTTCGGATCCTGGAGAAGCTTATGGAGAGAATGCTAAAACGGAGCGGCTGCTGGAGCGAGCGTTGAAGCGGAGCGTCTGTCGGAGTGATCATTGAAGCGGAGTCTCTGCCGGAGGATGTTGAAGCGGAGCGGATGCGTTAATCAGTGTGTTGTCAAACTGTACACCCTTCAAGCGAACAATGGTTAGGAGTCCCCAGTTCCATCTAGAAATCGTGCTTTCCAAGAGAGGTTGGGGTTTGGGAACGACTTCTCTGGTTGGAAACAGTTGCTTCCATGATGCAGTGCGGTTGAGCGATGCAAATATTCCTTGACGTTGCGCGTTGGGGAAATATAGAATCTCACATAAATGTTTCATCATAGGCTGCACGATTTTGCAGGCGAAGTCCCCAGAAATCATGCATCTCCTGACATAGAAAAGAATCTTTGTGAACTCAGGGGGTTGTTGATTTTTCTTTGCTTCGATTTTGGAGAAGTCGTTCCTGATCTTTTCGTGTAATGAAATTAGATTGTTGATTCCCTTCTACTGGGCGTTCAAGAGCAACGCTGGAAGGATGCAAGCTGATGTAAATATGCAAGCTGTTAGCGCTGGAAAGTATGCAAGCTGCTGGCGCTGGAAATATGCAAGCTGCTATAAAGATGCAAGTTGTTAGCGGTGGAAGGATGCAAGTTGCTGGCGCTGGAAAGATGCAAGTTGTTAGCGCTGGAAAGGATGCAATCTTATGGCTCTGGAAAGATGCAAGCTAATGTAAAGATGCAAGCTATTAGGGCTGGAAGGAGGCAAGCTGCTGGCGCTGGAAAGATGCAAGTTGTTAGCGCTGGATCAGCTTGGAATGGGCGCTGGCTTGGCGTGGACGCTGGCTTGGCATGGACACTGGCTTGGATTTGGTATGGTGCGGACTGTCAGCTGGGCATGGCGCGGATTGTTCGCTTGGTACGGCGCTGGCTTGGCGTGGCGCGGACTTGTTCTTGCGTGCCCAGTTGCCTCTTTGCGTACGTAGCTCAAATAGGAAATCATTTCCTTATTCAAATTCCAAAAGTGTTATGCGTATGAAAGGGGTTGGCTCTCCTTTTTATCTCGTATCTTTGTTTTCACGTCCTGGTGTTAGCAGTAGCGCGGTAGCAATAAAGTGCGCAAGCATATTCCATCTATGTACTCTAGCATTTGTCTTTCAATTAGTTTTCTTGTTTTCTTGTGTTGGTGCAAACCCTAGCCATAGGTATGCCTTCCATAAATCTGTAGAAATATTGTTCTTCTGAACTGGTGTAAACCCTAGTCGTCGGTATGCCTTTCATAAACTTGTAGAAACACTTCGTCATAAAAAATTCATCTTCGAATATCACCGTAGTAACGTCGGCTACCTCATGAATAGTGACGGTTAATCATTGTTATGCAAAGTAGGCACGTACGGGTGGGTGACTGTTTTTTTTTTTGAAAGGAAAACAAAGCGCTTGGTTTATGGTTTTGATTTTCTGGATTTTAGGGTTGATAGACAAGTATTACCCCTGAGGGTTTTGGATTATTATTTGGAATGAATTGTTTTAGAATATTGATGTTTTTGGTTATGAATATAAGTGGAATGAGTACCCCAGGGAAGTCATGGAATTGTGAATGTTGTGCGATAGTAGAAAGCATGAAACACGGGAAAAATATGGCTATCGGTTTTTTATCTCCCCTGTGAAGATTTGAAGTAGTAAACCATGTATTTTTTCTAGCAAGACTTACTCGGTTTTTCGGATCTCCTGATGAAAAGGAATCTCCCGGGTGTAATACCGAGTTTTATGGGAAACACCGCCGTGACTGTGGAAAGTCCCAGTCATCCCTTGTCGTGTCATGACTGGTAATCGGGCCGTTTGGTAACTGAGCCGTCAATCCCTGGGCGGGTCGTTTGGATTCTACCGTCCTGACGTCTGGGCCGAAATATGAGATCGAGGATTGAAAGTTGACATTGTAACCGAAAGATCAATCTCCCACTGTGGTCGCCAATTGTTTGAGGGTGAAAACGGTTTATGTTGATTTCGGTAATTTCGGGTGTGTGGGTGAGAAACGAGTCTAAACCCTAAACAATGTACTGCAAGGAAGTACTTTAGAGTCAAGAGATCAATCTGTACAAATCCGGCCTAAACCAAGAAACGTCTGTTCCAGACTTGCTTCGGTCACAAAGAGGAGGAGAAGGGTTGTTTTTGGGGAGGGAAGCGAAGAGAGTGTTGAGACCAGAATAGTTGATCTTGAAAGAGTAGTTGTTTTGTGAATTGCATCAGAAAGTGGGAAGCTAACAGATGGGAAAGATAGCAAACGTTTTCTGAGTGTTGTATGCTCCTGACCAGAACTTGTTGTTCGGTGGAAATAGGTAAGACCTATTTATAAAAGTCGAAGTGAAACGTACTCTGGTCTCATAAGAAATGGACAACATATGAGTAAATGGGAGGAGGTGGTAACCGGTAACGGTTGGAATTGATGTTCCATAAAAGAAAGCGTTTTACCATTACTCCTTGTATTTACTAACCGCCTCATCCTTATGACACTGTCTTGTAACGGGCGTAGTGTACGACGCACGTTGTAAAACGACAAACTAATACCCAATGAGCATCCCCCAGTATGTGACATATGTTGATGTCTCGAGTGTTTTCGTGGAAAACATGTATCATGTTGTTGTTGTTTGGCAAGTTGAGCTTGGGAGACTTGCCGGCTCGGTGGTGACCTTCGACGGTCGAGATTTTGCATCTTGAGAGGAAGGATAGTTGTTGATTATTGCAACCCTTCGTTTGGTATCCAGTTGCATGAAAGCATGGTCGGCATGGCTTTAATATGTCCTAGTTTAGGCGTGGCCAAAAGATAGGGTTTTATCATTGTTTGAGCGCGACCAAAACTAGGGCTTGGCGTCGAGCCAAATGGTTTCCCTGCGTTAGCTGGTAACCTTGGACGGAAAAGATCTGCGTCTTAGATGGAAATGTGGTCCTCGATTGTTGCAAGCCTTTATTTTGGAAGCCGTGAAGGGAAGGATGGCATGGTATGGTTTAGGCACAGCATGCCATTGGCACATGTGGCATGGTCGGCATGTCTTGGCGCGGTTTAGGCGTGGCTAAAACTAAGGTTTTTGCGTTGGGCCAAAGATTACCATGCGTTGTTTGGTGACCTTGGATGGCTAAGATTTGCATATAATATGGAAGGGTGGTCGTTGATTGTCGCACGCCTTTGTTTTGGCAGCCTTGAGGGGAAGGCCGGCAGTTTAGACGCGACAAGTTGGCTGTCACGGCATGCCATTGGCACATGTGGCATGGTCGGGATGCCTCGGCGGTCAGGCGTGGCCAAAACTAGGGTTTTGGCGTTGGGCCAAAGGTTACCATGCGTTGGTTAGTGACCTTGGACGGTTAAGATTTGCATCTAAGATGGAAGGGTGGCCATTGATTGTTGCACGCCTTCGTTTTGGCAGCCGTGAGGGGAAGACACGTATGGTATGGTTTAGGCATGGCAAGGTGGATGGCACAGCATGCCATTGGCACATGTGGCATGGTCGGCATGCCTTGGCGAAGTTTAGGCGTGGCCAAAACTAGGGTTTTGGCGTTGGGCCAAAGGTTACCATGCGTTGGTTGGTGACCTTGGACGACTAAGATTTGTATCTAAGATGGAAGGGTGGTCGTTGATTGTCGCACGCTTTCGCTTTGGCAGCCGTGAGGGAAAGGCCGGCATGGTATGGTTTAGGCGCGGCAAGGTTGCTGGCACGACATGCCATTGGCACATGTGGCATGGTCGGCATGCCTTGGCGCGGTTTAGGCGTGGCCAAAACTAGGGTTTTGGTGTTGGGCCAAAGGTTACCATGCATTGGTTGGTGACCTTGGACGGTTAAGATTTGCATCTAAGATGGAAGGATGGTCGTTGATTGTCTCACGCCTTCGTTTTGGCATCCGTGAGGGGAAGGCCGGCATGATATGGTTTAGGCACGGCATGCCATTGGCACATGTGTCATGGTTGGTATGCCTTGGCACGGTTTATGCGTGGCCAAAACTAGGGTTTTGGCGTTGGGACAAAGGTTACCATGCGTTGGCTGGAAACATTGGATGGCTAAAATCCACATCTCAGATGGAAGGGTGGCCGTTGATTGTAGCAAACCTTTGTTTTGGCAGCCAGCGGCATGTAGCGGGGCCGGCATGGCTTTGGCATGGAGTCGTGGATGGCATGGTTTGCCATTAGCACGGTGGCGCGTCTGGCATGGTTGGCATTCCTTTGCGCGGAGGTGTGGCTGGCACGGCATGCCATTGGCACATGTGGTGCGGCTGGCATGGTTCGCATGCCTTGACACGGAGACGTGGCTGGCATGGTTTGCCATTGGCACGGTGGCGCGACTGGCACGGTTGGCATGCTTTGGCGCGGAAACGTGGCTGGAATGGTTTTCCATTGGCACGGTGGTGCGACTGGCATGGTTGGCATGCTTTGGCGCGGAGACGTGGCTGGCATGGTTTGCCATTGGCATGGTGGTGCGGCTGGCATGGTTGACATGACTTGGCGCGGAGATGTGGTTGGAACGGCTTGCCATTGGCACGGTGGCGCGGCTGGAATAGTTGGCATGCTTTGGCGCAGAGACGTGGCTGGCATGGTTTGACATTGGCACGGTGGTGCGGCTGGCATGGTTGGCATGACTTGGCACGAAGATGTGGCTCGCACGGCTGCGCGGATGGCATGCTTTAGCGCGGAGACGTGTCTGGCATGGTTTGCCATTGGCACGGTGGTGCGGCTGGCATGGTTGTCATGCCTTGGCGCGGAGATGTGGCTGGCACAGCATGTCGTTGGCACATGCGGCTGGCATGGTTGGCATGCCTTGGCGCGGAGACGTGGCTGACATGGTTTTTCATTGGCACGGTGGTGTGGCTGGCATGGTTGTCATTCCTTGGCGCGGAGACATGGCTGGCATGGTTTGCCATTGGCACGGTGGTGTAAGAATTTAGGGTTTGGTGTACGAAGGTGAAGTCGGTCAATACTAAGGGTTCTACCGTGGAACATGACAAATATATATGTAAAAAAAAAGGTACCCTGGTAATTCTTACGTAGGCGTGTTGAATGATTCAATAAATATGCTAGTGGTCCTAGTGACGTCATGTCAGATGTAAGGATTTACGATTTTAACCCTAAGCTAAAAACCACCATAAACAACAGCGTGCGGCGTACACTACGCCCGTTATAAGACAATGTCATAAGGATGAGGCGGTTAGTAAATACAGGGGGTAATGGTGAAACGCTTTCTTTTATGGAACATCAATTCCAGGCGTTACCGGTTACCACCTCCTCCCATTTACTCATCTGTTTTCCATTTCTTAATGAGACCAAAGTACGTTTCACTTCGACTTGTATAAATAGGTCTTACCTATTTCCACCGAACAACAAGTTCAGGTCAGGAGGATACAACACTCAGAAAATATTTTCTAGCTTTCCATATGTTAGCTTCCCACTTTCTGATACAAGTCTTTAAATCCAGAATCAACTATTTTGGTCTCAACACTCTCTTCGCTTCCCTCCCCAAAACCAACCCTTCTCTTTCACTTTGTGACCGAAGCAAGTCTGGAACGGCCATTTCCTGGTTTAGGACGGATTTGTACAGATTGATCTCTCGAATCTAAAGTACTCCCTTGCAGTACATTGTTTAGAATTTAAACTCGTTGCTCACCCACACACCCGAAATTACCAAAATCAGCAGAAATCGTTTTCACCCTCAAATGGAAGGCTATACCTCGAATTAGACTGTTCATTTGGAAGCTAGTTTAAAAGGCGCTCCCGACTAATAGCAGACTAGCAACCCATAATTCATAAATCTTCCCTGAGTGTCCTCTTTTTGACAACCAAGTGTTGGAAACAGTGATGGACACATTTATGTGTCTATTTTAATATCAATTACATGTATTATTAGTGCTCGATTTTGTACTTATTTGGTTATTTATGTATTTGTAGGTGTTTTGGAGAAATAAGGTTTTGCGAAAACATTGGCTCGAAAAGTGGTATTTGCACCCCCGGAAGGAATTACGAAGGGACCCCAGAAGTATGTTGGATACACCTCAGGACATGTGTTATTTACACCCTTTAAATGGATAAGGGGTACTTAGGTGATAAGGGCCACCTCAGGGAAACTACTATTCGCACCCCACCAGAGGATAAGGGGCACGCCATCTTCTCCGTTTGAAATCAGTTTTGGAGGGAAACTGTGTGCAGCGTCTGGAAGATTTTGGACTCGAATTTAGAGATATTCCAAGGAGATTTAATCGCATATTTTTGTTGGGACAGACTCTAATTGACCAAACAGGGTTGATACGTGCATTTGGATCGGTTACAATGGGCTGAATAATCGGGTTGACGTGAAAAAGAGGGGAAGGTTATTGCGGGATCTAGATATGGAAGTTACGCGCAGATTTTCAAGGGTTTTACGGTCAGATTGTGTTGTTACCTTATTGACGGGAGATGACGTGTTTTGGAACTGAAAGAAGGAATTAAATCTTCATACAATCGATATTTATCGAAAATAGGGAAAAGGAAACGGAAACTGTGGGAGAATCTCGACCTGTTTTGCTTCAATATGGAAGTTACGTGCAGGATTTAGAGGAGCGAATATCTTATGATTTTGTTCTGGGAGATTTGGGCAAGTTTGGCAGCTGGAAGAGCGTCGACGAGGTAAAGAAGGAAAGAAGAAGTCGTAACTTACAAGGAAGGGAACTAATATATTCGGTGAAGATTTACCCTGGATAGGGAGATGTGGTGTATAAACAGTGTGTTTTGAGTCCCTGGAATGGAGAGTGTGGGGTGAAGTAGAGGAGACGTCGGAGCTGCAGGAAAAGTTGTAGACAGTCGCAGAAACCGTGACCTATACTTTCAAACTCAATAACTTTGTAACAGTTTTTCCAACAACTATTTCGAGTTCGCAACAGTTCTGTTAGGGTTCTCTGTAACAGTGGGTCTGTAACAATTATAACTTTTACAAACACACTGCTTTATACCTCTTCTTCAATAAAACACCTTTTTGAGTTATGGATTATTATTTTGAGAATGTTTTCACCATGAAGAGCTAAAACCCAATACTGGGATGACGGAGGAAGCCATTCTCTACGTGTGTGGTAAATTACTTAATTCCTTTATAACTTTTGCACTATTTTAAATTGATTCATGATTTTTCTTAATTGATTATGATTTTGTTTGATGGCATATGCTTGGTCTTAGTATTTTTGACACGTCATGCTTGTGATTTACAGTCAATCTTTTATAAAATCTACCGTGGCAAAGAATAAAGAGTCAATATTTATTATGTTATGAGTTATAATTGTCTGGAATTGATTGTTGAACCACATGAATATGAGAATCAGTGGAATCTTGAGTCTCAGTACCTCTCGATATTTGTGACAACCTTGTGAATATATTTTCTTTTCTTTATATTTAAGTCTAGAATCGAGCACACACAAGTCCGAGCAAACGACAACCTTTTTACCACTTCTACAATTACATCAAACAGAAGACCACCTTTTCAGAAAATGTCATTTCGCTAAATCGGTCTGGTTTAGTTGTGATTTGAACACAGTCAACTCACACATTAACATAGACTCAATGGTTAAGTGGGTTGAAATTTGGATTTCAGATCCTAAATTTTCGAAATGCCGTGATCAAATTGCTACAATCATCTGGTTTATTTGGAAATATAGATGTGAGGTGATTTTTAGGAAAACCAACCAAGACCCACATGCTTTGATTCCACAGATCAAGAAATTTTACAAGCTCAACCTTACAAGGAGAAATTAAAGAAAGACATTCAAAAAAAAAAGAAAATTTCTAAACAATTGGAACAACTTCAACGCGGATAGATAAGTTTTATAGATGCTCCTTTTAATAAGGAAAACTTATCCATGGGTTATGTTTTCATTCTATATTCGATGGAACAAGAAGCCTTTATGCATCTCTCTGCAGGTTCAGATTGGGGACCTCAGCTTCTTTTAAAGATTTTAAAATGGTTAGAAGAGAATATTCTCTCCAGCATCTGTATTGCTACAGATTGTAAAGTTCTATCAGATTACATTAACAAAAAGGAAACAATAGTTGCTTGGGTAGCAGGGAATACTATCGAAGAAACTAACACCATCCTTGACAAATTACCACAAACTAAGGTAAATTATATTAACAGGGAACACAATGCAGCAATGGACTCGGTAGCTAAAGAAGCAAGAATAAAAAAACTACAATATATATATATATGTCGACACATTTGCAACAACAAGTGCAAAAAGAAAATATCAAAAAACTCCTTATTTCAGTTCAAGTGAGTTTGATTAACCGGGAAAAAAGTTAGATCAACTAGAGTATTTGCTACTAAACCTATTTTCCCTTTGCAAAATACAGCAGCTTATAGCACCTTCGGATGCTAAAAGCAAAAGTACAATTTCTTCTTCAGAAACAAAATATATTTGTTTTATAAGAAGTTGAGTTTTGTCTTCTAAAATTCGTTTTGAAATAATATAGTCAAACTTAGTTTTTTTTTTCTTTTTCCTTTCTGACTTATAAAATTCCAAACATGCACATTGCCTCTCCTGATTAGTTACCTCGTCCAGCATGGGACCCACACGTTTCCTCCAAACAAACTACCAACTGCTAAACCGACTTTTGACAATTCCTTTAAAAAACATTTTCTGTCGAGGCCTTCTTCCCTTTCTTGCGGTCCAAATCATGGAAATCCCTCTTCAATTCTCTTTCTAAAATCCAAGAAGGAAGAATACTGCAGATGGTTGTCTTACTTAATAATCATTTTTTTTTTTAATTTGCTGAAAAATTCTTCTACATGTTTTGCCTAATTCCCTTGCCCTTTCTTGATTAATTTATCCTTCCTTTTCTTTCTTTTTTCCGGTGTAAGATTTTTTCATAATCACAGTCTCAAACTATATATTTTTCATTGTTGTAAAACGATGAATTTAATCATTTCTTGTTTATTGCATCAGGCTACAAGAGCTATGGAAGCTGTCAACTTTAGCTCAATGGCGATAAAGGACCGGGATGGAGGACATGACAGTACTATAAAGTGTGATCAGAATCCGGCACATGATGATGAACCAGTTGATAAACTTCTTAAGGTCAATTCTACTCGTTCTTTTTATTTCGCGAAATATCGGATATATCAAAACCATGAACTAGAAACAAAAATTCATCATGCGGAAGAGGAGATGAAAAACATCGACCAAACCTGCAAACTGATTCGCGATACAATATTACAAAAGAAGGTACGTACACCAGCTAGCGAGTAACTATGTAATCATTTTGTTAGTTTCATTCTGTGGCAACACAAATACCTAATTGTTGAGATTTTTTAATGAAACCGCAGCTTAAGAATGGGTATAGAACACCATTGGAGTCGCTGTTGTGGTCCTATGGAGCGCGGGAGGATGACAGATACAAGAAAGTGATAAATGAGAAAAAGACCAAAATAGACTACAGACGTCGGGATCGCAATGGGGAACTTCGGGCTATATTTGATACAAGTCGGAAGAAGGGTGATGATACATGCTCATCAGAGAAAGAGCTTAATAATCGTGTAAGCCTAACCAGAAAATACTAGATAAAATGCTTTATATTATGCGGTATCGTCCCCTTGAAAACGTACAATATTGTAGCTAATAGGGTAGAGGATTCTTTTCAAAACAGGTCTGTGGCTTGCATTTTCGGACACGATGTGGAAAAACCACATTCGTTGAGGAGAAACATCTCCTTAGAGATATTCAACAGCTTGAGGAGACTAGACCGGGAATTGTTGTCAATGATGCCTTGAAACAAAAACGTTTTAATGAGTCAATGGATCGGGTTGGGCAACCGATTAATCCTGCACGTTTTAGTTGTCGTTATTCCCGTAAACTTAAAAATGTAAGTTAATTTCATGTGAATGCTGTTCATAGATTGATTTTTTTTTTCTTCCTTTTCTGTGGAAATCAACAATACTAATTTAATGACTTATTTCTAATTTGTAGCTTAAAGATATAGATTTAGATAAATTGAAAAGGGAAAAACAAGTCTTTAGTGCTAGAGTTAAGAATGCCGAGGAAGCATGGAAAGCTATGAGTAACGATCTTCCTTCCTTGGAACTTAAATTGGCAGGGACAATTAAAAAACGGACAGCCAAGGAGAAATTGTTGGTGAAACTGAAAAAACGGTGGAACGAAGAGGTATAAATGGTTTATAACATGAACCATTTTAATCATGTAGCTTTTTAAATGCTAATATAGCGTGATGATACTAGTGTCATGAGTTTTTTTTTTTTTTTTTTTTTGAAGCGTATCTTTTGTCAGCACCCAATTATCTATTTAACTTTATATGTTAGTTTAATTAAGGTAATTACAATCCTCAGTATCTGGTGACGTTATCGATGGCATTTGACTATTTTTTCCTGACTGCTATTATTGTTGATGTTCTATAGAAGCTCAATTACAACCAACAATACTACAACAACTACAAATCACTTATATTGAGCGCCAGAAAGCTTGCTGGAAAGAAAAATATCACCGCATTGGAAGAACTATCATATAAAGAGGTACAAGTTTTGGCATTCACCATATCTACTGTGATATTGTTAGACTCTGTATTCACTTATGAAAAACTTAATAACTAATCCAAATTATGTGCTCGATTCTTTTTAAATCCTATTAATCATATTTTATCACTAACCAAGTTACCATGCATTAGTTAGGTTGAGAACTTCATGAGCCTATGGAACAGTGAAAAGGATTTCAGGGATGATTACTTGAAAAGAAGTCTATCAAGCATCCCTCAACATACGTCAAATGAGTTGGATGGACCGATAAGGAACCATCGGGATATACAACCTATTTCAGGCCAACTAATAACCACCATCTTATATCGTAGAAAAGAGGATAAAATACTAAAGGGCTTGGTTGATCCTGACCTATTAATGACATGTTACAGATATTGATTGATTTGGGAAAGCTGAAAAAAACAAAGAAATTGTGAAAGCTGAAAAAGAAATTAGAAAGCAAGATAACGCAACAGTCAAAGTATATATATATATATACAAATGAAGTGTAAGAAGTGTACATTCTTCTGTTTCCTGGTTTGTTATTGTAAGGGTTGTCCCCTATCCTATGCTTGTCTGTGCTTAGTGTATAAGTGTGTATAACAGTCTCTGCTAAGTCCTGTAAGTTTGGTACACGTGTCAGGTGTTATATAGTGAAACCTAACAAAATCCCCGAATTGTAACCTTGGAGAAATTCCCAAACCGGGAGGTTTTAGAAAAATGGGAAAAATATCGTTTGGTCCTTTTTCAGGTGGTCCCATGTCTGTTTAGTTCTTTAAGAAAACGCCTTTATTGTTTAGTCCATAATAATTTTAAAATATAAAACAGACAAAATTACCCTTCCGTGTTAATTTTTACTTATTTTTTTGTAGCAGTTCATTCGTCAAAATGAACTCCTGTTAATTTCTACTTATTTTTTCAGAAAACATATAAATCAGAGTTCATTCCAGAAATGAACTCCATAAAAAACCTAAAAAACAAGAGTTCATTCCAGAAATGAACTCCGTATAAAAACCTAAAAAAACCAGTGTTCATTCCAGAAATGAACTCCATATAAAAACCTAAAAAAGACAGAGTTCACTCCAGAAATGAACTCCATATAAAAACCTAAAAAAATCAGAGTTCATTCCAGAAATGAACTCCATATAAAAACTTAAAAAAAACAGAGTTCATTCCAGAAATGAACTCCATATAAAAACCTAAAGAAAAAACAAAGTTCATTCCAGAAATGAACTCCATATAAAAACCTAAAAAAAAACAGAGTTCATTTCTGGAATGAACTGCAGTAGCATCATCTTCATCATCTTCAACAGCAGCAACAAACATCATCGTCTTTAACAGTAGCAGAACTTCATCTTTAACACGAGCAACAAAATCAAGATCAAGATCTTCAACATCAAAATCAAAAAAATACATCTAAATAACATAAAAATCTTCATCGTATTCATCGTCTACATCATCATCAACAAAAGCAGCAGCAGCAGAGAAGAAAGAAACACAAAATCATCGCCGCCTTCATCATCTCCATCTTCTTTAATAGCAGCAGCAACAACAACAAATGGCGAAGAAACACAAAAATCTCCATCGTCTTCATTATCTTCATCATCTTCTTCAACATCAATGGTAGCTACACAGAAGAAAAAACCAAAAAATTATTATCCTTCTTCATCGTTTTCATGGGCATCAACAGAAAAAATGGAGAGAGAAACTAGATCCTAAAACAGAAGGAGAGAGAAAATAAATCTGAAATAAGATATTTTCTATTGATTTTTTATATATATATGGTTCCAAAAAGGTATTTCTGTCATCACCTAGTGACAATTACATCATCCATGACGTCACCCTAAGACCAAATCATAATTTCTAGGACCAAACTATAATAAATTTTATCAAAAAGGACCAAACAGACAGTTGACTTAGTCAATTAGACTAGACTCATCATAATATATTATTTCTAGGACTAATAGGTATTTCCTACTGGAAAAATACCCCAAAACATTATTTTTTGGGGAGAAAAGAAATTATGTTTTCAGACATTTTCAGAAAACATGTGTTCACTCCACACGCGACGATAACACATAATTTTTTGAGATTTGCTAAAGAAACCGCAGCTTATGGAGGGCTATAAAACACGATTGGAGTCGCTGTTGTGGAACTATGCAGCCCGGGAGCATGACAGATACAAGAAAGTGATAAACGAGAAAAAGTATAAAATAGACTACAGACGTCAGACTTGCATAGTGGAACTTCGGGCTATATTTGATACAAGTCGGAAGAAGGGTGATAATACAGGCTCATCGGAGAAAGAGCTTAATAATCGTGTAAGCTTAATAAAATAAATACTAGATGCTTCAACAAAAAAAGAAAGATAACTGGATAAAATGCTTTATATGCGGTATCGTCCCCTGGAACGTATAATATTGTTGCTAATAGGTAGAGAATTCTTTTTAAAACAGGTTTGTAGCTTGCATTTTCGGGCGCGACGAGGAAAACCCACATTCCTTGAGGAGAAACATCTCCTTAGAGATATTAAAAAGCTTGAGGAGACCAGACAGGAAATTGTAGCCAATGATGCCTTGAAACAGAAACATTTCGATGAGTCAATGGAGTGGGTTGACCCCCCGATTGAACCTGATCATTATAGTTGTTGTTCTTCCCGTAAACGGAAAAATGTAAGTTAATTTCTTGTAATTTTGTTCATGAATCTGATTCTTTTTTTTTTTTAAATTATTTGTCGAAACCAACAATACCAAATGACTTATTTCTAATTTGTAGCTTAAAGATATGGATTTGGATAAACTGAAAAGGGAAAAAAAAGTTTTTAGGGCTAGAGTTAAGAATGCCAAGGAAGCATGGAAAACTATGTACTACCAGATTCCTCCCTTGGAATTTAAATTGGCAGAGACAATTAAAAAACAAACAGTAAAGGAGAAATTGTTGGTGCTACTGAAAAACCAGCGAAACGAAGAGGTATACAAGTTTATATATCCTGTACGATCTTTTATTTAATTATTTTGTATTAAGACCAGTAATTTGATTTCGAATTCGACAGCACAAATTTTTTTACCCATTTTTTTTTAATTATTTAACGTTTACAGTATTGTGTACTTAAAGTCCTCAATATCATTAGTATGTGGTAACTGTATCGATCCCTTTTGATTATTTTTCCCCAACGTGACTGTTTCTATTGTTGATGTCTATAGAAACTCAGCTACAACCAGCAATACTATATAACAAGTACAAATTGCTTCTACGAGACGCCCGAAATCTTGCTGCAAAGAAAAATATAGCCGTACTGGAAAATTTATCACATAAAAAGGTATAAATTGTGGTACTCGCCGTATTTGTTATGATATTGTCAGAATGAGTACTCATTTACAGAAAAATTAATAATTAACTCAATTTATGATATCTAGTCTTCTGAAATCCTATTAATCGTATTTTATTACTACTCACGAGTTAGGTTGAAAACTTCATGAACCTATGGTGCAACAGAAAGGACTTCAGGGATGATTACTTGAAAAGATGTCCATCAAGCATCACCTCAACGGGCGTCAAATGAGTAGGGTGGACCGATAAGAAACCATCACAATAAGTATCCAATTTCGAACCAACCGATAAGAAACCATCACAATAAGCATCCAATTTCAAGAATAACACTTATTCTCATGGATCTAGAAGTGGTGGTGGTTCTATAAGAAATCACATAAGTTTGGAAATAGTTCTTCTGATTGTGGTGGTTTGATATATTGTTCACAGGTTAAATGTCATATTTACAGATGAAATGGGAAATTCTGCTAGTAGGTGTTACCACATATATACTCCTGATAAAAAATTCTATCAGTTCGGTGCAAAAATCTTTTGCAGGAATTGAGTTGAATTAAGCTTCTACTAAGTGTAATGCTTCTGTGCCTACTGTTGTATAATGGATTCTAGACTCTGGTGATACAAACCACATGACTAGTGATCGTTATCTCCTAGAAAATACTAAAGATTATAATGGTATTGTCAATCTCATGATAGGGGTAAGAGTTTATCTGTTTCCCATACCGGTGATTCTGCTATTTAAAATAATGATAGCTAATGTAGACTCAATAAGGATTTGTATGTGGCGCCACAAGTGCTTAAAACAAACTGTTATTGCTAAAATTTACTAGAGATAGCATATTCCTTTTTGAACTGCATGATTGAGGATTCTTAATACTTAAGGATGTTGCACAAAACATATTCTTGTTAAAGGTTTTATCTCACATAACTTTTATCCTATCAAGTCACTTTATGCATTTCCTCATGCCACACACACTCATCGTACTTGTTTTCATACAAAAATTGATGCTTCATCTTCAGTCTGGCAAAACATGCTTGGCCATCATATTGTTCTTGTTGTTCACAAACTTAAGTTTGTTGATTCAATAGAGCTCACATCAAGAGTTGTTGATTATGAATATGAGTATTGTTTAGGAAAAAGAAAAAAGTTGTTTTTCTCTTTGTCAAGTATATTTAGTATTGCTCCTCTAAAGCTTATTCACTATGATGTATGGGCCCTGCTCTTGAGTTTTTTTCTTTGGTTTTGGATACTATATTATTTTTATGGAATAATCCCACACTGGATTTACCTATGAAATCAAAAACTAATTGTCTTATATCTTTTCGAAATTTTAGAAAAATTAAATGGAGATTAGTTTGCCTTCAAAATAATTGTTTATTTTCAATGTAATAATGCTTATGAACTATGTAAGGTTCTTTCAAATTGTTTCTTGATCGGTGTAGCATTTCTTTGAGATTCTATTATCCCCATACTCACCTCAGAATGGTCTTGGTGAAAGAAAACATAGACACATTACTGGGGTGGGATATATACTCTTCGTTTCAAGATCATATGCCTAGATCTTTTTGTTTAGATGCTTTTTAAACTGCTACCTTTTTAATTAATATGTTACCCCCAAAAAAATTTCTCTTTCAAGGGGTCAAGTTACGATCTTCTTGGAAAGCGCCGACTCGCTGATACACCACTTGAAGAAACACATGATTTTAAATTTCGCTACCATAAATGGTTTAATAATACGGGTCATTGAATCCAATAGATGATTTCCATCAATTTACTGTGAGGATACACTATTTCTCTTACCAGAGTAGTCGGGTACCATCCACCTTTACACCTAATGGTCTTATGGGTCAGTGGCCATTACAGATGGTCCATATCAATGTCAGGGTAGTAGGATACCAAACATCGTTACATCTAATGATCTTCCGGATAGCCATTGCATACGTAGGTAGGGTCCCCAGTGGGCCTGGCGGATGGCCAATACCAATAAGTTAACGGATCATAACAATCTATATAAATGTGTGTTTCATGTGACATAATGTAGAAAATAAATACTCCTTAGAGTCCACACAAAGTCTAAAATGAAGTCCTTACATATTAATCTGAAAATTTCGTAAAATAGAGAATCAGTAGCATGGAGTTGTTTGTCTAAATCCATTAAAATCCCAAAATCATTGAAATACAAATATTTAACTAACACCTCTCTCGTGTCATCATCCCAGAATAATTCTCAAGTTTACTTACTTAAGGATCCAAAGTGCACATTCTCTAAGATAATAAATGTAAGAATTGGTACTACGAATGAAATGATATCAAAATCATAATTAATCAAGTTCAAAACGAAATCACAGAATATCCCCTTACCTTTGATTGTAAACAAACTCCATAACTTGACATCAACAACTCCCTTGCTGTTTTTCTATCCATAGTTTCACTAATCTTCAAACAATCTTAGTTTGAGAAAGATGGAACCAAAATTCGTTTGAATAAAATATGAGAACAAGGAAAAGACAAATCTCATCCTCTGATTTTTCCAACAATCTTTCTAAGGTTCTTCCATTATAAAAATCTTATCTAACAAGTGAAAAGAAAAGAGAAAAATATGTTTCCCGTAATCGTTGAGTATGAGAAGACTAAAGTTTCCCTAGCACTTCTCTACCTGATATGTGTTTTTCATCCATGTAAACTATTTGGGCACCCAAGGGTTTGAACTAAGGAACATTTCTATATCTTGGTACAACATTTTATTTTCCGAGGAACCCAAAAAGTGTTAAATACACTTGAATGTTAGAGATTTAGGCACTCTAAGTGAGTAAATTGACTAATGGTTTCGGTTAAACCCGAGAGAAAAAGATTTGTAATATTACAAAACTTCTTCGCTTTCAATTGAGATTTTATTTCATAAGCCTCCAGATCATCATATTTTCCTTATTTGAGTTCATATATCTCGGTTGAACCCACCAAGCGTTGGTATGTCAGGTTTGGTTGTCATATTTTAGTGAATCAAAACTCATCTAAGAGTCGCTTGATTATGTACTAGAGACAACTTCGTATAGGTTAGACTAGAAAGTCTAGGATTATGAGACATACAAGTATTACTCGAAGACCTGAAAAAATGTGAAGAAGTAATTAGCTAAAACGACGACATCATCCTTCCTCTTGAGGTTAGTAATATTGACTTGAACTGTTTCATTCCTAACATATCTTTCAAGTCGTGCTATATTGAAAACATAACTGCGAAGGTGTGAATGATTATACTCTAGTAGTGAGACATGATCACATGATCATAGCGTTAAGGAATTAAGATACGAAGTATAACACTTATCTTTTGAACTTCATACATATGACATCGACATAATCGTATGAATGTTATTGTGATTATGTGTATGGGTAAAGGTGAAGATTTCATCATAGGAAACAATGTTTACATTTTTTTTAAGGAAGTACATTCATGAACTTGTTTATGAATCGAAAGGGAAACCGCTAGGTTTATTGGTATTGTTATTCGTTGCATATCTTTGGATTACCAATATGTGTGAGTTAGTAGAACCGATCATAATTCGTTATGTATCTTGGTATAACTAATCACAGTGCCTGACTTATGATTTGGTATGACTGGTTTTTATTAATTAGTGTAACCGATCCTAAGTAAATGTCATGTACCTAGTTTGGGAGGTGGGTGTCCCTTATCTTGTTTTGTATCAATGTTTAGTACTAGTCTGAGTTAGTAGTATTTAACCTAATTGTGGGTGTTGATATCAGTTGTAATTGATGATTTAGATGTAACCATCTGGGTGCGTAATGGTCGTTAGATTAGATAGATTAGCCTAGCTATATATGGTGGCTTTTGTATCTGCTGGAGATAATGAATCTCTAACCCTTAGGTTGTGTTCTCCTGAACCAGATTTCTTCTTCCCTTTCTATGATTTCGTCTAATTCCTCCCATTTTCGTCTCAATTCTTTCCTTCTCTTCTTTGATATTTCTATGATTCTTATCTAATTTCTGGATCTTGATAACAAATTGTACTAAGAACGATACATTTGGCATCGAAGGCGTTTCTATCCATGGCAGAGTTGGTTGTAAGGTGCGAATTAATGGTTTTGCAGTTGAAGTATATGAGGTTTTCCTTGGATATGCCCTCACCAAATCGAGAATTTAACCTTCGGGCAACAGATATGATGATTACCATTACAGAGATGAGTTTGAAATCAATGATGTTACTCGCCGAATCATAAAATCAACAGTCATCTAGACAACAGTTAGTTAAAGAAGTTGGGGTTATGGAGGAAATGAAGAGTGAGGAAGGGAATTCTAAAAATTCAACTTGAGCTTCCAACCTAATTTGTGATTCTAATTCTCAAACTCCAATTCCAGATGATGTTAGATCTCAAATGTTCAAATCAATTTCCAGGGGTATTGAAGATGAATCTCTCGATTTCGAAGTGGTTCCCTCGTTTTTATTTGAGGAAAAAGAAGATTCAATAAATTCAGAACGACAAGAAGAAAAATCCCTCGCTATTCGGAGTAATTCGATTGATGTTCTTCATTTTCAAAGCGAAGGCGTTGAGAGTAAAATAGTAAGGGACTTCATCAATTGAAGGACAATATTGCCTATGCTTGAAGGAGTTTTTCATTCTAGACAACAAAGTAAACGGTATGAGTTATTTTTATCTTCATCTGGATGATGTTCGATCGTTATTTGACAGAGGTAAAAAAGCTATTGTCTTATCGATTTCTTATGAGAATTTGGTAAATATATGGATTCCTAGCTTGGGGTACCAGTCAGATTTGTGGTGTATGCATTTGATTGTTAGTTTTATGTTTGTGATGCTGCCAGTTATGATGAGGGAATGTTGCTTGTTAAAATGATTGATAGAATTAGACCTGTGTTAATCTTGTTGGGTAGAGTAATTGAAATAGATAAGGTGCTTGAACCTCAGGGTATAATTCTTTGGACTGTACTATGGAGTTTGAATAAAGGTGGTGCTTGTTTTATATTAAGATGCCAGTAACTTACTTGCCTGTTCAAGTGATACAGTGTTTTAATTCAACTAGCAATTTGGTGTTGTTCCACGGCTATTTTCACATGTTCATCCTTGCAGTTATTGGAGATAGTTTTAGGCTTCTAAGAATGAAGTTTTTCTTGCAATATTCATTGCCTACATCTGTGAATTATGGAAGTGTTGCTACTCAAGTTAAAGGTATGCAGTTATTTCGATATCCAACTGTTATTCATTCTATGTATTGTACTGTACTTAAATCTTATGTCTTCTATCAACTATGGGGTCTACCATACCAAACCATGGGAGGCTATATCAAGTTTCAATTCTATGTCAGAGTGGTGGGAACTCAAAGATGGTTCACTGTGAATTCTACTATACATGTGCTGCTAGTGGTGACTTTATGGAGTTGTGAATTGGTTCCGACAGTTTTGAGGAGTGTGGGAATTATTTTAACCCAACTGTGGTACTTGTGGTTCTCACCAGCAAAGCATTCTAGCTGGACAGCGTATCTTCTGATGGGAGTAAGATTGCTTGTTTGGACTGATGCTCATGCCTTGATGAACTTTCTTAAGTACATGGTTTATGAGAGATTTTCGATCCGTGCAAGAGTTGCACATTATGTTGTGAAGCACTGTGACACAAGAAATCAGATTTTCAAAGATGATTATTTCCATATGCTTCTTAGGCAATTTCTTCCCTACACAATCGACTTCACCAAGGTATACTTCTGCATACGTGTAATTTTGATTTCATCAATATGTGCTAGTTTACCAGCTGCTAAATATTGTCGACTTATATTTGATCGTGGTAAGGAAGTTAAATATGTTAAGAGGCGTTCTCCTTATGATACAAATCCTTCCAAATTATATATTACTTCTTACTTGTTTTTTAGTAATGTGATGATTTTCATGGATGCTTGTGATGGAAAATATGCTCATGATCTCTTTTTGAAAGTTGGGTATCATCTACTCATTTGTTTGGAATCTCGAATGTGTTTGAGTTTTTTTATAAATGGAGAAGGGTGTGACTGATAGGTGTTATAAACACCATGATATTTTTATTGTTTATGCTTTCTTTGCTAATTTTCTTGAAAATTATGTGTCTTATGTTTGATTTTGAGTTTTGTAGGTGTTATGGAGTCGTTTGAAGCGAAAGAAAAAGAAAACGTCCATTTGGAGCGTAAAAGGCAATGAGTATTATGGCCATTCACATGTCAGTGTTATCTGGAGCCAGTCACAGGTTAAGGGGATACTACTTGGTGGCATGTATCCATTAGTGGGTGCAAATAGCCATCCCAGTTCACTACACAACCCAGAATTCTCTTCTCATTACAACTCACCTGAAATTTAGAGATTGGTGAGGAAAAATGGCTGCGGCTTGTCACAAAATTTGAGAGATAAAGAGGAGGCGCTGATAATGGAGAAGTTGAGAGAGCCAGGTCAAGAAATTAGAAAATAAGATGAATATGAAGATAAGAATGGGGATCTGATGTTGTTCGATGATGGAGATTCGAAAGTAAAGAGGTTTGCTGTTAATTGCAAATCCAGAGAGGAATACAATGAAGAGGTATGTGAAATTGAAGTTAGGTGTGAAGCTGATGTTTCTGGAAGAAGGATTTGAAGTCGAGAATGAATTGAAATGGTGTTGAATCTCTGATGGAGCTCATAAATTAGGAAGGAAATTAGGGTTTCGTTGAGAGAACGGTGGCCTGAGATTAATTGGGTTTGCAGAGATCTATGTGTAGGATTCGAATCAATTAATGAAACGAGTGGTGAATCAGGTGATGGGTTTGTTAGTGGTGATTGAGAGCATGAAATGGAAGAGATGATGAACTGCTGCAGTTTAGAACTAATGGGTGTTGCAGCTGTTGAATTGTTGTAACTGGATGGACCTGTGATGTTATGGTTAGGCCAAAGTGGAGAAGAAAACTGGTGGATTTCTGGCTGCAGTTAAGTTCAGAGTTGCAGGTGAAAGTAATGGCAGATACGCTGTTGAGATTGAGAAAAGTGCTTGAATTGATATTGTGCTGCTAAAGAGTTGTGTAGGTTTGCAAGTCTGATGCAGTGGTGGAGTAACTGTGGTGATCAAGTCTGATGTGAGGTTATAGTGGGTGCTGGTGGAATTATGCACTTACAGGCAAGGCTGAATGGAACAGTTGGTATTGTGCTGAGATGCTTGTTGTGGATTGAACTGAAATGAATGGAATCAGATACAAGTGGATGTTCTTGCTCAGAAGGAGATTGTGGTGTTGTTGTTAGTTATTGCAAGTAGCTGCTGCAGGAAAATGGCTTTGGTGGTTAAAGAGAGACATTGAATTGGTGGCATGGGTTTGAACTGACATAGCTAAGCAAGAATCAGGAGATGGCTAGTTGTTGCTATGAACAAGGTCTAGAATGGAATTGAGCTACATATTAGTGCAAACGGTGGTGCCGATGAAATGGGAATAACGGTTAAGTTGCAGCTGAAATGAACTGATGATGGAATGGAATTGGATGGGGAGATATCAGTTGAGCAGGGTCTGTAATTGGTGCAAGGGAATGATTTGAGATGGAGGCATTGAAGAAGCTGAGTTGCAGTTGTTGCAGATTGAGACCATGGTTGCTGCCAAGGAACTGAATTGCAGCTGCATTGCAAGTAGATGAGCAGATGGAGTTATTTATGGCTCTGGTGTTGCTGTAACGGAAATGGAGATCGTGTTGATGCTTGTAGCTATGGTGTTGGTTCGACTGGTTGCAGAAGTGGTGGTATTTGTAGCCGAGGACATTGCAGGTGAGATTGTGGAGCTGTTGAAGTGTATTAGTGAATAGAACTGGTGGTGATGAGCTTAGATGCATGTTAGGAATTGCAGGGAAGTGACAGTGCCTGAACAAGACTGCAGAAGTAGTGCGATAAGTGAGCGAAAATGGCGAGCCGGTGGTACTAGTACCGGTTGCCGGATCTCAGAATGGAAAGTGGGAATTGCAAAGTTTCACTGAATCATGAAGGGGGTTCGGGTCGGATGCAAGAGTCGACGGTGGGATATATGAGCTACGAGTCACGCTTTTGGGCACGTTTTCGCAAGAACAAGGAATTGGCTTAAGTGGTTCTTTTGTGAATGTGTGGACTGCAAAGATACTGGAAGTGTAGAATTGCCTGGTGATAGGTTTTGATCATTCAGGTGACCATAGACAGTTTTTCGATGCCGGATTCCGATGACAGTGACCGAATTCCGGTGATGCGTCAGCAATTCGGCGACCCAGTTTTGGACCCAGAATTTCCAGAAGAGATGTTTTAACACATGGGCTTGGTGGACCAATTGGAGACGGGTTTTGAGAAGACTTGACCTAATTTTGGAAACAATATCCTTTTGGAATTGGAGAAGCATATAAATAGAAAAGTCTTTCTCTAAATCTAGAGATATCTCCATGAGGGATATCTTTGCTTCTACTTTGTTCTAGAGTTTAGAAACATGAAACTTTTTCTCTTTTTTCTTGTTATGAACTCCTTGAGCATGAGTACTTAATTTTATTATTGGTTATGGAATAGTTGGATTTCACATAACATGGTTCTTTGTTTCAATAAATTAGTTTTGTCTCATATTTATCGTTCATGATTCTCTGATAATATAGTTGTATGATTGACATATTACAACATGATTGATTGTTTGTTTTGTCAAGTTGCAAATTAGTAGAACTTGTAATCACATCTATTGCTAGTTTAGGGTTAATCATCGAGCGATAATCCTTGAACACAAGTAACATAAATATGGTTATAGCTTGTAGTGATACATCTTTGTAATCATATGTGAACCATGACCTTTGTTAAATCGATTGCGCAATGTATTTCGGTTGCATTGATTAGCCTTATTTCATGAATCTTAATGCTCCATGGGAATTGAACTTGATTAGCGCAAGGCGTTAGGTTATTCTTTTGGCATAATTCATATTCGCATCTTTTAATGTGTTTGCTGATGACAAGAGGAAATTAGCGGGATATCCTTTCGACAAGGTATTCTAGGGATTTTGATAAAGTAGAGATTAAATATCAATTCTAATTATTATGACAAGAACATGTTTGTGAATGAAAACGAAATCCTTAACCAATTCTTTCACATCTTTGAATTTATTTGTTTACTTTTCTTTATTTGCTTTTATATTTGTTTTAGATACATAAACCAGAAATCCCCCATTGTTTTATATAGGAAACCGAAACATCTTGACAACCCAAGACATCTCTGTGGGAACGATCCTTTCTTGCCCTTGC